>NW_007258159.1:461471-465567 GCF_000164805.1 Carlito syrichta | reverse complement strand
CAGGCGGGTCTCGAACCCGCGGGCTCAGGCAATTCACTCACCTAAGCCTCCCAAAGGCGCGGGATTACAGGCTGAGCCACCAAGCCCGGCTTGTGATCTTTTTTCAACATAAATTCCATCGAGAATAACAATCTCACTACCCTCCCAGCTTCTCTCACCTGGTATAATTAGGTATAAGCCTAATTATCTTGTATTCAACGTATTTTGTATTGAAAATAACAAACTTCAAGCTTGCTACAGGAATCTCCAATATCCCTTCCAGCTCAACACTATGAAGCTATGATTTTCATAAGATTTCATCTAGATTTGCTATGCCCAATACAATACTACATGTAGCTATTTATTTTTAAATTCAAACTGAGTAAAGTTAAATAAAATAAAAAATTTGGTTTCTCAGTCACACTAGTCACATTGCCATGACTGCTGAAAGTTCTACTGAACCATGCTGACCTAGACTAAAGAAATAAAAGACAACACAGTTATGATGGTCAAACTTGGTTTATTTATATCAGCTAAGAATTATCCCGACCCATTTGACTCTTTATTTCTCCAGAAGTTAACAGATTTTTGGAATAACAAGCATTAACAATATGTTAGTATTGGAAAGCAATGCTCTATAATAATAGGCTGACATGTTTTTTGCTTTACACATCTATCTCCCATGTTTAGGACCAGAAATGAGCAAAATAATTTTAATCATATCAACTATGTTAGACACATGCCATTTTGGGGAGGTATCCAGCAACCAACCTACTTTCCTCTTTTGGGGGGAATTTCTGTGGAAAAAGGTCTTATTCCTTATGATGCAGCTTGGTCAATTGGATGTTCCACCCTAGTCTAAGACATGTGAAGCCAAGAAAGGGAAGCCCGAGCCCTTTGGTGCCATGTTTGTGATGCTGTCCACTAGTGATGGTGCCTGGAGACCAGTGATGGCAGCCTTGGTGTCCTGGCCAGACTTTCTGCTGCAAGCTTTCTGGGTCATCTGGAGTGACTCTGATCTCTGCCCACTTTATAAGGCTGATTCCCTTTAGTCTCTGGCTAATTGCAGGGGCCCAGATATTTTAAAAATAAATTCCCTTTTTCTGCTTAGGATAACAAGAATGAAGTCTTTTTTTAACCTTGTCACCAAAAATTTGCCCTGAGGCATTACCCGTGTTACACTGTGTTATTTCCACATTGTATAAGCAACTTTTACAGATTAATCTAGTTTTTATCTGCTGAAATAAACTCAGATGCAAAGAATTTTGTTATTTGTTACTGCTGTGTAAGAAGCTACTTTTAAAAATAATTTGCAATCAATATTAATTGCAAAATAAATAATAGTAGCAGCATTTAAAGAAATCTCATTTGCAAAAGGATTATTTTAGTCCATAAACAAAGAAGGGAGAACTTAAAGAAAGAAAACACATTTCGAATTCTTAATGACATTTCCAAACTGTCTTTTGGGTTTACATGTCAAAAAAATTCTTTCCATTCTGAAAGATTTCTTTCTTCTAAATTTAAAAGCTTTGTTCTCTGTTATCCTTGGTTAATGCTATCATGGTAACTGGCAAATATCTCTCTTCAAAACACATGAAATAATCCTAATCCGAAGGCACTCGGACGATGACATTTTGAACTGTTGACATAGTTGGTGCAGAGATGGTGCAAGTAGGAATAGCTATGAGAGATAAGGTATGTATCACCTCAAATGATTCCTTCCAAATATTTAAGGAGGTGATAGTACCAGGCCTTCACAGAAGGTGTGATTGATGTTTCTCTTTTCCACTTTCTCTCTTTTTTTGTTTTTTTCTTCTAACCACTGGACCACCAAGGATTTCTTTTGGTTTCCTTGGAATATCTAGACTGAAAAATTGCTCATGGAAAAACAAGATTGGAGGATTTCTCATGGAAAAGGGAGTTTCAGGTTTTCCTACCTTTCTGTCTCCTGGTCAGGGTTCTCCAGAGAAGCAGAAGCAATAGGATATACAGAAACAAGAGGGTGTCAAAAAATGTATACACATTTTAAGAAAGGAAAAAATTGGTATTAAAATTATAATATTCAATATATACCAATAACAAAAGATGAATATAAGTCACATTTGATTTTTGTAACTGCAAGAGGTGCTCAAAGTGGTTACTATCAGAATCCAGACACTTCTGATTCCAGCAAACTAAAAATAATACGTGGATAACATCTCTTAGAATGCATATATATGTTTTTGGCACCCATGGTATTATGAGGAATAGCCTCACATAATTATGAAAGCTGAGAAGTTCCATGGTCTGCTGTTTGCGGGCTGGAGGCCCAGGAAAGCTAGTGGGTGTATTTCTAGTTCACACCTGAAGGCCTGAGAACAGGGGGAACCAATGGGTTAAATTCTAACCCAAGTTCAAGGGCTCAAGAGCAAGGGCATTGAGGTTGAGGGCAAGAGAAGAAGGATGCCACAGCTCAAACAGAGAGCAAATGCACCCTTCCCTAGTCTTTTCATTCTTTTCAGGCCCTCAATGAATTGGACGATGCCCACTTGCATTGGTGAGGGTGGTCTTTACTCAGTCTGCTGATTCAAATGCTAATTTCTACTGGAAATACTCTCAAACACTCAGACATAATACTTTGCCAGCTATCTGGGCATCCCTCAGCCCAGTCAAGTTCACACATAAAATTAGTCATCTTAAAATAAAATTAACTGGCGAAGCTATTTTTCTTCAAACAGTAGAAGGCTTTTCTGCATGTCTACCTGTTTCCTGGTAGCTATTATAGGAACAATGACTATAGGCCATCTTAGTTCTTCCTCTGACCATTAGAAAAAACAAAAAATCCAGACAATAATAGCATATGGGTAAATGTTCTCTCTCTCTCTCTCTCTTTCTCTCTCTCTCTTTCTCTTTCTCTCTCTCTGTCTTTCTCTCTCTCTCTCTCTCCACATTTCTGTATTTTATAATCAACATAAGCTCAGGTACTTACATAAGTTCTGTGTGTGCGTAACACAGACTCTGGGGTCAGAAAAATAATTCTACTGGGCACAGTACTGTATCACACTAACAATGCCTCTATCCAAAACCCACAAGCAAACTAGTCACTTCACCAGGTTTTTCAAAAAAGAGGTAAAATCACCATAAATGGAAAAACTACAGTTTTATGTTAGTATCCAGGGAGATAATATTTTCAGTTTGAAATCTTTTTCCTCATGATGATTCTAAGGTAATTAGAATTTTATCACAGTAGTATTTATAATATCAAGAGACCCATAGCTTGCAGGATGAGAAAATTGTTCTTTGAAAAAAAATTTTAAGAGATAGGTTCTCCCTCTGAGGCCCAGGCTGGAGTGCAGTGACACCATCATAGCTCACTGCAGCCTTGAACTCCTAGGGTCAAGGGATCCTCCTGCCTCCTGAGTAGCTGGGCCTACATGTGAGCATCACCATGCCTGGCTAATCCTTTTATTTTTTGTTGTTTAGGTTTGTCTTGAACTTCTGACCTCAAGTGAGCCTCCTGCCTTGGCTTCCCAAAGTGCTGTAATTACAGACATGAGCCACTATGCCTGGCCTGAGAAAAACATTCTTAAAGTTGTCAATCTTTCCATGACTTCAAGTCCTTCTTTATTACTCATCTACAGGCTGGGCCCAAAACCTAGTTATATGACTCAAGAAGGGAGCAACTGAGGTAGAGCAGAACTTGATCTAGATATTTCTATCTTGAAAACAGTGCTGGGGATCTCCCAGTTGCAAACAAAGAGTTGGCCAAGGACTGCTGAAAGAGTTTCCATCCAAGTCTCTTCGCATGCCTTTGCTCTAATAAGCGTAAACACTCACTGCATTGTGTGTGCTAAGTATAACTGATTGCCATTCATAAGGAAAAGCAATCTAGAAAACCTGGTAGAAAGTGATTTTGACGGGACAAGAAAACTAACTAACTTTTCAAAAAAATGAATGGTGGGAATCAGTAGGTACTTTTAAATTCAATAGATATACAATTTAGATGCATTAGCATCTTTCTGGCTTTTATTTATCTTTTCTTGTTAATATCTACCAATACAATTTCAAGTTGAAACAGAATTTTTTTTTTTTTGAATTGGAGTCTCACTCTGTTGCCCAGACTGGAGTGCAGTGGCCG
>NW_007258159.1:458309-460735 GCF_000164805.1 Carlito syrichta | reverse complement strand
CAGCAGGTCGAGGCTGCGATGGCTGGGAGCGTGCCACTGCACTCCAGTCTGGGCGACAGAATGAGACTCCAATTCAAAAAAAAAAAATTCCCATCGGTAGGTTGAAAACACTTCCTCGAGTGCTGTTCTGGAAATCCTGAGTGAAAGGCATGAATAAAGGGTTTCTATCTTTTGAAAACAGATAATCAGTCGTCACACAGCCTAAGGTTGAGAGTGAGGCACATTCACTACTAATAAGATACACTTATCTCAGTATACTGCTGCATATAAGGACTGCTTTTTTGGAGAGATTTGCCTCTAGTTCAAAGTTGTGATGATGATAGTGGTAAAACAGTATACTTCTTGAATTCTTACCACATGCTAGGGACTTTCTAGCAACTTTGTTTCATGTATTATATCATTTAGTCTCACAACAACCTGTTGAAGTGAGTACTTTTATCATCTCCCTATTAAAGGTGAGCAAACCTTTCTAAGGTCATACAGTCTGGGGTAGGGGGACATGGCCAAAGGCTACAACAGGAACAAGGTGGACTCTAAAAGTGAGTGCAAAATTGAACATTTCCCAGTCTGGAATGGCAATGGAGTGCCAGACACATAAAGACACATAGAAATTTGACCCATATACTCGAGCCTTTCAGTGACCTTGGACAAATATGCCCTAAAATTAGCTGGAAGATTCCCTGTGGGGATTTGCAAGTGTTTTTAGAATTTTCCAGGAAGGCTGGTTCCAGGGGGCAGATCTATAATTCTGCTGATGAATTCTTAGATATAGATATACTCACATTATGACATAAAATGAATGAGAAGAAAAATTCTCATCTATCTGTGAATATCTTTGGAGGCTCCTTTGCAGGTGTCACTGCAAACCTTCAGGACAATTGAGAATTTAATCTTGAGAAAACAGGCTTTCTATAAGGTCTTTAGGACTCTGTTGCCAGACAAACCAGGGTGCATATCGAGTATGTGTGTGTGTGTTTGTGAAAATCGACCCTCCTTTCAGTCCCTTTGTGGCATATCTCGAACAAATCTGTACATACTCTGGGCCAAGGTTTAGGCATGCTTCTGTTTATCTACCTCAAAAAAAGTGCTAGTTATTACATATGCACCTTTATAATCTGATAACCGTCTCTATTTTGATTACATACAAAAACTCACAAAGGACAGTTTAGTCAGCTGGGACTATAAACCTCTTTCTTATTGGAATTGGGACAAGATTAATACATCACCCATCGATTGGAAAATTTTCAGCAGAAATGGAGTTCACATACGGCACGTATATGGTGGCCCTCGGGAATATTGTCCCATCACTAGGCAGCAGGTTTATTCCTTGGCAGATATTAACAGACTGATTGGCAAATCCTATTAAAGCACAAATTCAGAGAAAAGGCCTTTGTATGCGAAACAGCAAAATAAAAGTTCAGCTTGAAGTATTTAAAAAAATGACGTAAAAACGAAGTTGGTAAATGCATGATTCTGTTTAACTAAATAGTTATGTTAATATTAGTAACAACTTCTCACCTTCTGGACTTTTAATTATGTCTCTTGGGATGGAGAGAAGGGTGAGGGCGGGGCATATAGATGTTAACGGCTTATTTGGTCGCTGTCCCTACCTTTACTGCTGTTGAACTAAAAAAAAAAAAAAATCTCCACAGGCAAAAATTCTTTGCATTGCAAATAAAATACTTTTTCCCTGGTTTTTATCAGCATAGCTCCCACAAGGAACCGACAGCCGGTTTATGTCAATGAACAAGACTTATTGTTTTCAGATTTATTTTTTTATAGCAAAAAAAAAAGCAGTTTATGTTGAACTTAAAGGCAACAAAGAACAATGAAGACTCTAATTTGGGGTTCTAGCACAATTGCTGGGTTGAATAAAGGCCATCTTGCACCCAACTACTTGTGGGAGAACACATTAATTTCGGTGCTCCCAGAACTTGCTTCCCATTAAGACACGAACACAGGAACATATACACACCCATGCACCCACAGGCTTTTCGTTTCACCCAATAAGCAGATATGTTTGCTGTGTGTGTATTTCTGGTTTCCACGATCCATCCATAAAATCCAATGGGAGAGGGACTGGAGGTCAGAGGAGAGAATGTAAGGAATGAAAAGGAAATCCTGAAGGACTTAGAATTTTTCTTGAGCTGGAGTGTCACTCCGTCGCCCAGACTAGAGTGCAGTGGCCGCTCCCCGCCACCGCAGCCTCGACCTGCCGAATTCCAGTGATCCTTCCGCCTCAGCCTTCCAAGTAGCAGGAACTACAGGCGCATGCTACCACGCCCAGCTAATTTTTTTATTTATTGTAGAGATGAGGTCTTACCAAGTCGCCCAGGCAGATCTCAAACCCGCGGGCTCAGGCAATCCACTCACCTCAGCCTCCCAAAGCATGGGATTACAGGCTGAGGCACGGAGCCTGGCTGGAT
>NW_007258159.1:398106-458052 GCF_000164805.1 Carlito syrichta | reverse complement strand
CGCAGCCACTGCATTCCAGTCTGGGCAACAGAGTGGGATTCCAACTCAAAAAAAAAAAAAAAAAAGATTGAGGAGGTGATGACACTCCTCATGGAGTTGGATCTATAAAATCTTCTCTTATTTTAGTCTTACCATTTGCTTTCTCCAGGAGAAAATGATGTAACTAGAAATGTGAGGGACCCAGAGCACATCTGGGGTGTTGTTGTTGTTGTTTTCCAGAAACAAATGCTATACTTGCATCCCTCCACCCTTGCTAAACCTAAGGGCAAGTACCTCCTGGTAGAGGGGAAAGAGTCTAGGCTGGATATCAGGATAGCTTTGCGCTGCTTCTAGCCCACCTCAAAGTGCTACGTGGGTGCTGGCAAATCATTAAACTCCTTTGGGCCCAAGTTTCTTCACCTGAACAATGGACTTTCCAAGGGGACTGTCTGGGTCCAGTATTTCATGATTCCTTGCTTTCCCCTTTGAAATTTTAGCCCCATCTTCCATAGACCAAAGATAGTCCCTTCAATCATCACCCGAAGGGACTTGAAGGAACTATCTCTGGGGGTTTCTTTGTCATGACCCTTTAAACCCAACTTCTGGATGGAGTCTCTTAAGAACTTCCTAACTATCAGGTCCTGAGTTCTGTGACAGTTATCTGGGATGAGTAATCTTCTCTGGGGTATTAACTAACACTGACCTGAGATAGCTCCCATGTACACTGCATTTCCACTCATAATTCTTGGGTGCAGAATGAGGATAATGGAATTTGGGCCTCTGACTTGATGAAATGATCATTTTAAGTGATGTCTTTCAGAATGGCACTCATCAGTCATTTGGAGAAAGCCAACATTCGGAAAGGAGTCCCAGTTTGCCCATGAGTTAGAATTGAGACAAGAAGCATAATATACTTGAGGACAGGACTCAGTTTTAAAGCACTGGCAATAGGGCTCACAAGAAAAACAAATCAGATATTAAAACTCCTTCTCAAGGCCATGCTGCTACAATGACCAACAAACCGAAGGTGAGGAAGTAATTTTCTCTCCTTATGCCAGGGAAGAGGGTCTTGCTCTGGGGAATTAGGTAAGAAACATCAGCTTGAAGAAAAGGAGGTGTGAGCATTGTGCATTTGTAGGAGGCATATAATTTTAAAATGCTGTTCTTTTAAATTCCCAATTTCAAGGCTCATTTTCTTCTAGCATGTGGCCAGCTCATATTTTGTAATATATCCTAACTGTGAAACTTACCGTACAACTTTTTTAGTTCTTTCTTATGTTTACCATAAAATATAAAAATGCTCTCAATCTAATTTTTCTTAATCTAATTTTGTCACAAGCAGTCATTTGACAGAAATAATATAAAAGAAGTATTTTATCCAGATGGTAAAATGAACAGTCAAGCATCTACAGTTTTGGTTAGTTGTTGCTGAAATTCTTATTGTGTTGTTTCTTGAAAGATGCTTGGTAAGCTTGTCACCAATAGCATAGTGTTTTTGGCATTCTTTGAGTCCATGTGTGATCAAAATCAAAATACCACAGAGGTGTTGTCACTGAATTCATGTGGTAAAGATGGAAAACCTCTAAGCAACGTCAGTGCCATCAAGGTTGTTCATCATCACATTTTTATGGTGTGAGCAGCCTGGGTGGAGAATTAGGCTCTGTGGTTCAGGCTCTTGATTTATTATCAAGAACGTCATCATTTGGGGCTGAACTGAGAGAACCGAGCATCCAAGGGAAGAGGGGTGGTGCACTCACCAAGGAAGCTCTGGAGCAGGCAATCATTCAGGTTCCTATTTGAAACCAAATTCTTCCTGCAAATTCGGCAGACTGTGAGGCTGAGTGAAGAGGAATCGGAAACAGGTGGGATTATGTTCCTCACACGCTGAGGGAATAGTAGTCTTTTAAGTCCAGCTGATTCTGTGTGGGTCTGTGCCATCAAGTTTTTGCAAGAGTGGGTTCGTGGAAGACCACAAACACTACTAGTTATGAGTTCCTGTGGTCTCAGACAGGAGTAGTGGCATCCATTTGGACTCCACAGCACTGCTGCTAGCCTCAGGTTGAAATGAATTTAAGTGCCAAAAAAACCTTGTTTAGAGCAAACTCTTGTCTGTCCCAATTCAAACTTAGCAAAGAACTGGGTTCTTCTACATAGTTGACAGGAAATGATTTCAGGACTCCTGTGGTCTGCTCTGATGACTGTCAGATGAGACTTTGTGAGGTCTTTGCGTTCATGTTTAGTACCCAGCCTGCATTACTCAAGTTCCAGTGAGATGCCAAACTAGCGAAAAATGATGGAGGTTTTGTCTCCAATTCCTTCGTGTATTATAAAAAACTGAAATATGGATTCCTTTTATAAAATTTGAATATATTGTTCAATGTTCATTTCAGAGAAAAAAAGTGTCCAGTTGAGGTAGAACATAATAAATACCACAAAAAATCCATATTTCAGTTTCTTATCTCTTGGGGCACAAAAACCAAGCCTACCAAAATGTTTAATCCCTTTTCTAGAACTGAGGAATGACTGTTGATATTTTAGTGTAGCATATTTATTTTAAGGATTTTTTTTCTTGGTATTCTGACTTATTTTAAGAAGAAGCCCGTGCTTGCATCAGAATATTGGACCTATTTTAGAAAAATGCTAAAGGCCAGAGATAAGAACTAAAGCCTAGAAATTAATTTATCACACACCCTAGTTGAGTCTCAGGAGAAATAGAAATGATTATGCTGAGTTACAATTATTCAGTTAGTCCAGAGGAACAAACTGTATGAGACATTCTTGAAATACAGCACAAAGCTATTGGGCTAGGTGTGGGCATTATATGTTCCCAGCTCAATACAGTTCATTAAAAATGTTTCAAGTATAGTCAAAATATAATTCAAAAAGCAGACCTACTACTTTTCATCCCATACAATAAATAATCAGGACAAAAGATAGATATAGACATTTCACCTCTCTGAAATTTGGGAAGAAGTATGCAAAGTGTTCTCTACTTATAATCTAACCACCTTGTCAGGTCAGGTTTTGTTCTCTGATTTGCTATATGAGTTGAAAAAATCATTTCTAAGTTATTTGTCTTAGGTTTTTCACATAGAAATAGACTAATTTCTAGAGGCCATGTGAATTATATATTATTACAGAAGTTGCAATAATATAAATTGCAAAGGTTTGCTCTCTCTTATTTAAAATTGAGAGACTAGTAGTCAGCTCTCTCTCTTTTTTCTCTCTTTCTCTCTGTCTCTCTTGCTGTGTATGAGTGTGTGTGTGTGTGTGTGTGTGTGTGTGTGTGTGTGTGTGTACTCTTTTTTTTTTAGTCAGAGTCTCACTCCCTTGCCCAGGCTGCAGTGCAATGGCACAGTCATGGCCACCCCAGCGTCAACCTGCTGGGCTCCGGCGATCCTGTCGCCCTAGCCCTCCAAGGAGCCAGAACTATAGGCGTGTGCTACCACGCCCTGCTAACTTTTGATTTATTGTAGAGACAAGTTCTCAGCAAGTTGCCCAGATTGGTCTTGAACTCACGAGCTCAGGTAATCCACTTGCCTTGGCCTCCCAAAGTGCTGGGATTATAGGCTGAGCCACCAAGCCCGGCCGCACTCTTTCTTTAAGATAGTAATTTGAATGCTGGCTGGGATCAAGACTTTCTTGACCAATATTATAGTGATTGTTACATGCTACAGGTTTAGTCCATGTTTTTGTTAATATACTTCACAAGAAACCCTGCATTTGGCATACACAAGTCCAGAAATTTGACAACGCCTGGAAAAAATCCAGGAGAGACCATTAATTAAATACCATAAATCAGTGTTTATATCCAGGAAAGAGTCTTTGTGGCTAATGAAGCTAATAATGAAGAGTCTAAAAGATGCATATTAAGTTATCAAAAGAGATGACAAGCTGCAATTTGATAAGACCATGTCGTTTTAAGCACTGAGCCATATGAATTCCTTTTCATTCCCAGATCTAGGCTAGTCTTCTTTAGCCAAACTATTCACCAAGTGTTGGAAAAACACAGTGAAAGAGTAAAAATAACAATTGTAAATACTTCCTGTTTAACCAATATTTTATGTTTAAACACAGGGTCTTCATTTTTAATTAGTTAACTTGTAGAACTAGAAGAACTTGGATATCATCTATAAGGAAACCTAAGTTCATAGACTAAGCAACCCGAGTTCTCCCCCACAGAAGGGCCTTCATCCATTGTTGATCCTGTGCAAATGCTTTTCCCTCTGCATCTTCATGTGAACAGCTTTCTCTGATCCTTGGAGGCTCATCTGAAATGCCACTTTTCAGATACGCTTTTCCTACCTAATTCATCCAAATCATCTCTCTGTCCCTCCTCCTCTGCCCGCCTCCATTCAGTCTCCATTTTAGTATCCTACTTGTTTCCTTCATACTGACAGTCGTCACCATTGAAATGACATATTTAAGTATTTTATCCTTATTTATTATAGCTCTTCCTCACTAATCTGTGGACATCTTGAGAGCAAACTATTACATCAACCTCTACGTAGGAAGTCCCTCACACAGTGCCTGGCAAATGACAGCATCATAAGAATGATCTCTTGAGTGAATAAATACATGAATGAACATCTGGAAATTATAGGGCACTATTAAAGTTTGATGATCTTCTGAACTAGAAAGCATCATGTGATCAAATTTTCTTTTGAGAGAAAATAGCTTCAGGAGGCTGGAGAAGAGAGGCCATTTAGAAAACCTGAGAAAGGTCGTGAGGGCCTGAACTGAAACAGAGTAGGATAGGAATGAACAGAAAGGCCAAATATGAGACTTTCCAAAGAGTATATGGAATACAAACTTCCAGGTTGTAGGTTATGACCTACATAAGGTCATAAGGCTAGGATGACTATGGTGAAAGGCAAAAGTCTAGGATGACTATGGTGATTTATTCACCTAATAAATAATTGGAAGTATAACAGGGAGACATAATATCTATCATCACGGAGTTTGTAGTCTAGGAAAGGGGATATTAAATAAGTAATCATAAATGCAAATTGTTTTATCATAGCAGAAGTAAGGGCTATGTAGAAAAAATGGATAATTTATGGTGTTTGTCGTCACTGAGGCAGGGAATGCAGATGAAGCAGATTCAGAGAAAGAGGAAGTGGATAAACTCATCAGTAACACAGTGTTGATAATCCTTGCTAATCCTTTCATACATGATGATAATCATGTGTGAACATGCTGCAAACACATTCCAGACATGGAAGCCACTCCTCCCGTTCCTCTGTATCTCCCATCCCTCCCACCCTCCAGAGAGAGTCTTATATGTGGTCCCTTGAAGGAGGGCATGCGCAAGCAGCACACACATGGCTTCTGGCCCCTGGCTGTGGGATCCTGCCTTTCATTTTCCTCTTTCTTCAAATGAACTGTATTGTGTGACTATATTGACTTGTTTAAAAAGAAGATTAAAGCATGAAAATAAAGGAACAGCCCATCAAACTTTTTTTAAAGATGAGAAAATTAGAACACATGATTTCTAAAGTTTCATCTAACTCTGCAATCCTATGATTCTGTTGCTCAAAAATTATTTGTTGGTTTTATTTTATTCTTTTGGCATGCTCAGCTGATGAGTGGCTGGGCATGCTTTGTTTATCTCTTCAGAAAAGTTGGCTCCTCGGTCTGAGCTACATGCAACAAGTGCATGGCTCAGGAGCAATTCGGAACTCTCAGGTGCCAAGTGCTTGCGAGACAGGGTGTCAAGTGGCGTATGCCAATCTGGAAGGTGACTGGACCCAGAAAACAAGATGAATGAATGAATTTAAAAAATCAACAAAGACCCAGTGGAGTATAAAACTGAAATAGGTAGGTCTAAAAATAAAATCCTAACCCAAAATAAATATGCAAAGATGATGATGAAGATAGATAATAGGTAACAGATAGATAAATAGATGATGATAGACAGACAGACAGACAGAGAGACAGATGACAAACAGGGAAAGAATAGAATATGTATGGAGAAAAAAATACTGTTGACTAAATTGGAGAGTTTATAGTTTTAAAATGGCTAACATCTTTGCTTCTGCACGTTGTCAGCTGAGACAGATATTTCAGCAATCTTCATTTCATGATGAGAAAAAAGACTCAAAACCAGTCAAGATTGGTTGACTGATTTAAGGACATATTCACTGCTCAATAGTGCCTGGCATAGTCAGTGGCCAACAAATGTTAGTTATTGCTAGTATGGCCACTGCTACCACCTCCTCCAGAATTGTGGATTCATTTTTTTAATGGAAAAGAAATTATTAAGGAGTGGAATGAATGACTGTAAGGTATAGTAGAGAAATAAAGTACCACAAAAAAAAAATCAGCTAGATGTGTCTTATATCTGCAGTATAAGATATTAGCAATATCAGTGGCCCCATGGTAGCTACTCTCAGTAGGCCAACACACCTCTCTTGCCTTTGTGTACTATAGAAACTAGAAGATGAAATGTTTGAAATAATAGTTTCTCTACTCGTTACAAGTGGCATATGACACAATCCTGATAACTGAAACACAAGTGAAAGCTCCTGGGATAAATAGCCCCAAGTAAATTCTTTGATAATACCCTTGGGTTAGCAGCCTTGGACCGCCCACTTTCAAAGTTCTTGTAGCTGAGGACAAAAAAGCTTCTCTCTCTTTTTTTTTCTTACTTTCAGGCAAATGCATTCCTAACTGATACAGTGTTCTACCCTGAAGCTGTTTATATCTCTTCAAAAAGGCAATAGAGGCCTGTTCAGTAACTCATGTCTATAATCCCAGCACTTTGGGAGGCCGAAGAAGGAAGGATCACTTGAGGCCAGGAGTTGGAGATCAGCCTGGGCAACACAGTAAGACCTTGTCACTACAAAAAGTAAAAAAGAAGCTGATATGGTGGCACATGCCTGTAGTCCTAGCTAGCTGCTGAACCCAGGAGGTCGAGGTTACAGTGAGCTATGATCATGTCATTGCGTGGCAGCCTGGGCAACAGAGTGAGACTCTGTTAAAAAAAAAAAAAAAAAAAGTAATAGTAATATATATAAAACATAAATGGAATATATAAAATTAAAGGAGGATATTAGAGATATAGGTTAAATTCCTTCAAGGGTTCAGAAAAGAAGATAGACAAGAGCTACAAAGTCAGGAAAGAAGGTAGAACTTGAAAAGTGGGTAAGTATGATTTTTGTCTTGGAAAAAGAGAGGAAAACCACATATTGGAAGCTTGAGGTGTCAGGCATCGAGAAGAATCATTCTAATGACGGAGGCAATAAGGCAAGATACACAGGGGAGGGCTTGGACAGCCCTCAAAAGTCAGGCCATGGAAAATTGGGGCCATCTAAGGTTTCTGAGTAGCAGAAGGCATGAGGAAAATGCAGTTTCATGATGTATAGTTTATGAGATTTTAAAATAAAAATTTTTTTAATGCTATAACAATACACATTTAAAATTACTTTTCCTTAAGAGAGAAGCACATTATGGGGATGTATGGACATCTTTTGCCCTTCTCACTAAAAAATTCAGCTTAATGACAGGTGTGGTGGCCTATATCTGTAATCCCAGCACTTTGGGAGGCTGAGGCAGGCAGATTGCTTGAGACCAGCCTGGACAACATAGCAAGACCTCGTCTTTACAAAAAAGTCAAAAAAAATTAGCTGGGTGTGGTGGAGCGTGCCTGTAGTCCCAGCTACTCAGGAGGCTGAGGTGGAAGGACCGTCTAAGCCCAGGAGGTCGAGGCTGTGGTGAGCTGCAATCGTGCCATTGCACTCCAGCCTGGGTGACAGAGTGAGATTCCAACTCAGAAAAAAAACAACAAACCAAAAAATCAGTTTAATTCACAAGCATGCATTCATCTGTTCAACTAGTCTGAAAAGAAAATGCCATGATTAGAGCTTTGGGTAAAAATGATTTTTTGAAAGAAAATTCTTTTGGAGCCAAGAGATGCCAGGCACTGTGCGGAGACTGGTTGGATGGGTAGATTAAAGCTCAAATGAAATTTGCGTGGAAATTTGCCTGCCAGTTTACAATGCTTTAATGATAAACACCAAGATCACCCTTATAAAACACTGTCAACTTCTGAGAAACAGATGAGGCTCAAAATTGTTATTAATTACCTTCATTTTATTTTTTATTCTGGGAATCTTAACTGATCAGATAGCCAAGAAGACAGGCTAAAATTTCAGACACATCGATTTTCTTTTCACTCTTTTGTTTAAGAGGCAGACTCCTGGCTACAGATAACAGTGATTTAGAGATTTGGTCTCATTTTATAGGCAGCACAAATCCTGTGCTGCCCAATAACTAGAGACAGGCTAGATCATTATCTTTTCAATTTGAAGACGTATGACCAAGGGGACCCGAAAAGGGATGCAGGGCCACTACCTTGGTCTTTATGACTTTGGAGACGCTCATGAAGGCCACACATTTGTAATCCTCCTTCCCAACTCCCCCTACCATAAATCTCCACTGCCACTACTGCCATGCCTATTCATTCCAGAGCCGATCGTACACAAAGTGGTCAGCTAGTCCAAGGATGGCCAGCACTCATGACTGATCATTCTCAGGCTGGCCTGGCCACTGTGTGAGCACCTTGCACAGAGTAGCAATGGCATCTGTAGAGAGAAGGGATGCTTTCTTTGCTTCTTCTTCAGATGTTCTCAAGAGTATTTTTCTTTTCTTTTCTTTTTTTCTGAGTTACAGTCTCATTCTTTGCCACCCAGGCTGGAGTGCAGTGGCACACTAACGGCCACCACAACCTCGACCTGCTGGGCTCAGGTGATCCTTCTGCCTCAGCCGTCCAAGTACCTGGAACTACAGATGCACGCCACCACGCCCAGCTAGTTTTGTGATTTATTGTAGAGACAAGGTCTCACCAAGTTGCCCAGGCTGGTCTCAAACCGCTGGGCTCAAGCAATCCTCTCACCTCGGCCTCCCAAAGTACTAGGATTACTGGTTGCGCCACTGCACCCAGCCTAAGAGTATTTTTCTAAGAGTATTTTTCTAGGTCTGAGATGTAGACAGAAGCGGTGGTAACACCTACCAATTCAATATTTCAGGCTGAGAGAATAGTTGCATTGTTTGATTTACTACTTTTCATTTCTTTTACACACACACACACACACACACACACACACACACACACACACACGAATGATTAAATTGAATGCTTCAGTTAAACTGACGAAGCTTCTCATTTGTGGAAAATAATTTTGTTGTAAATGAGTTTTGTTGGCCTTGTATTGGTATCGCCAATATTTCTTTTGGAATAATGACACATCCTATAGAAAATAAAGGATGAAAACACAGATTCTAGAGCCAGACAGCATTTGAATCTCAGAACTGGCAGTTATTAGTGTGTGACCTCTAGGTAGATTATTTTACTTTACTGTGCCTTAGTTTACTAATCTGTAAGGAGAAATCATACTAGTGCCTACCTCGTGTGTTTATCATGAGGATTACATGAATGAAAATGTTTTAATTGGGCGCGGTGACTGAAGCCCATAATCCCAGCACTTTGGGAGGCCGAGGCTAGAGGATTGCCTGAGCCTGCGGGTTCGAGACCAGTCTGAGCAACATGGTGAGATCTCATCTCTACAATAAACATTTAAAAAATTTGCTGGGTATGGGAGCGCATGCCTGCAGTTCTGGCCACTTGGAAGGCGGAGGCAGAAGGATCTCCAGCCCAACAGGTTGACACTGGGGTGACCATGAGCGTGCCACTGCACTCCAGCCTGGGCGATGGAGTGAGTCTTCAACTAAAAAAAATGTTTAAGTGCTTTTAGAAGTATCTGGAACATGTTGAAAGCTATGGAAGTTTTAGCTCTTGCTATAACTTGGGTCTACTGAAATGTTCACATTCAGCTTTTGAGCGCCCATTATACGACAGACATTATTCTACAATCCGGGACACAGGGTAAACAGAACAGATGATAGCCTTGAACTTACAGTGCTTATGTTGCAGCAGAGGAGGTAGAAGGCAAACAAAAAATGAATACACAACATCCTTTCAGACAACGATAAATACTGTGAGGAAAATGACAAGGGTTGATGTCATAGAGGGTGACTGAGCTCAGGGGCTGGCTAACCTTCAAGCAGACGGGCACAAAATCCTCTTTTATGACACTGGAGCCGAGACTTTAATCACACCTCCTGTAAGAAACACTAAACAGTAGCAGCAAGTCCCAGTGTTCTCTTCGTCCCAGGGTCTCATGACAACAGTTTCTTCCTACTTTAGCATTGCATTTCTGCTTTATTTTCTATAGATATTTTTAGTGACAGTGAACAAAACTTTGAAAGACCAAAACACTTGAAAAGAAAAGAGCTCACCCTTGCATGCAGTTACCCCCAAATGAAGGCACCCAGAGGGAGAGAGAGAGAGAAAGAGAGAGAGAGAGAGAGAGAGAGAGAGAGAGAGAGAGAGAGAGAGAGAGAGAGAGAGAGAGAAAGTGTGAGAGAGAGAAGAATCAGAGAAGAACCTTCCCTGTTCCTTTTCTGACATCTCTTCCTAGTACTAGCCAGGCAATGCAGACTTCAGACACCCATGTCCTGTCATCAGTCAACTTCAGGAAATTTTTTCAAATTGCTGCCCAATCTGCAAGGACAGGAGGTAGAGGAAATGGAAAAGTGAGAGAGGGAGGAAGTTCTGCTCCTTGCTAGATGTTGGAAATCAGGAAAAACATTGCTGCTTCTGTTTGTTCAGTCCAGGCACCTAAAATTTTGGTGTGAGGGATAAAGGCTGTTATCTTGTGGAAATGGAACAAACTTCACTAGTTTGGAATGTTAGTCTTGACTCTTATGGGAAGAACATGGTCTGAGCTGTGCTTTGCAAGTGGCCGATGCTTTTTCTTTTGTTGCAATAGAATTTTTTTTACATGGGTTTAGCCTATTTTAGGGTATAAAGTGCCCTTATACACATGATAAGAGAAATGTTGAATTAATCTCGTTTCCCAGCTCAGAACCTTTCAAGAAGCTATTCCTAGCCCTGAAATTGTCCCTACTCTTCCATTGGCAGATGCCTCCTCATTTTTCAAACACATTCTCCTCAGGAAGACCATCCCTGGACACCTCATCCAAGGAGGTGCGTCCATGCACTCAATTTCCCAAGCCTGAGTTCTTTATTTACTTTGGAAAGCTTATCCCAACTTGTAATTATTCATGTGTTTGTTTATTCCTTTTCATCTAGCCTCCTCACTTGACCACAAGCTCCACAAAAAGGCGACACTGATGTCTTTTTTATCTACAACACATACCCAAAGCTTTGCCAAGTGCTTGACACATACAAGATGCTCAATACTTGTTGAACAACAGAATCCATGCCACAAACCTGAAAGGTGGACATTTTTACAATGAAGAAACTGAATCTCAAGGGATTGAGTGTCTTGCCCAGAACCACACAGCTGGTATTTGGCAGAGCTCTAACAGAGCAGGGCTTCTGATGCTTGGTTTTTGGGGTTCTTTCTATTACTCACAGCATAGAAGGCAACTCACAGATGACTGTCAACAGTGCAAAAGGTTATCCCAGGTATTTTGGGTATTCCAATGGGAGGCAGATTAAAGTACACAATGATTAGGAATCAACATCCCTGAAATCCTTATCACAGAGAAGAAGAGTCAGTGGTCCTGCCCACGATGTGTTCAGAGAAGGCTGTGGTTGAGAAACTTCCCTACATCTCTGAGTCTCACTGGTGGAACTGTGTGGAAGTTGAACAATGCACTCCAGGGTCAGACCTCTCAGTTCTAACTCCAGTCCAACCACCTACAACCTATGCAACTTTGGGTAAGTTATACATGTTTCCGTCTAGTTTCCTCATCTTTAACATGGGGGTAGTAGTTATGCATACCTCATAGTGTTGATATCATTACATATTCTACCTAGACTAAAAGAAACGTGCTCAATAAGTAAATGTTGAATACATACTGAAAGAATTCATAAACATATCTCTTCTGTATGCAAAAGGCACCCTCTTAGCCAGTAGGGTGGTGATCAAGGTGAAAAATGGTTAAAAATATATTTGGAATTTTTTTAGACTCTTAATCACACTGTGGTCCTTTTATATGGACATCTACTCTGTGAGAATGATTATAATTCCCAAGCTATAAACCTGCATTGCCTGTTTTGCTTCATCCTGCGTCCCTATATTGCCAGAGTTTTGAGCAGCTACATTTTTTTCCCCAAACTTTTTCAGCTGTTGCACACCCAGCACGATGCCTGAAGATGCAATATGTCAGGTGAAAATGAAAAACACATGTTTTTTTCAGCACTTGGTTTCAAGTATTCATGGGTTTCCAAAAAACACAGATTTGGGAATAAGATTTTAAAACAGACTAGACCAAGATGTAGATTTCCTATTGTTCCTGAAGTTGCTATTAGGAATAGGTAAATCACCAGCTGGTATTAGAAGGGAATCATTTGTTACTTACACAGATTGAGTGGTAGTCTAGAATCACGACAAATAAAAAAAAAACGACTTCACTGAGATTTTGGTCTGAAAAAGAGAAAATTCAAGAGAAGCATGGCAGCTATCATGAGAGAAGGGACAAATGGTTTTAGTGTTAGCAAAACTAAGTCCTACAAATGGAAACCCCAGGAAAACATAATTGGCTCCATAGAGGTAGTACTTTCTAGCAATTCAAGCTATCCAAGTAGCCGTCACATGAGTGGAGTGCTACAGAGTACAGAAACTAGTGAGACCATAGTATTATAGAATAGTTCGGGCAGAAAGGGAGCATCCATCTCTCAGGACTGTTTGGAAGTTGTCTATCGGATGGGAAGTTTGAATTGGGAGATCTCCAAGACTCTTTCCAAAGCTGAGTCCGTGTTTTCTGAATGTGACGTAGAAATCCACTCTTCCAAATTTATGCTCCTTTGTCCATCACTGGTTAAAGTTCTATATTTACAGAAGCATAACCAACACTGAATCTTCTTTGACGATGGTGGAAACTCATTATGGCAATGAGATTTACATGTTTATATCTCTGATGAACAAAAATTAACTTTTACAATTTATTAGAAACTTCCTTATACAAAGCTGAAAATGCTGTTCAGAATATCTGAATCAAGGACCGTTTGAGCTTTGAAATCAAGACATACGACTCCTAAAAAGCAAAGGCTATCCCAGGAGGAGAATATTGTGACTCTGTGTTTCAGGGGGCATTCCTAACCCTAGAAGGTCAATGAGTTTTCTGAAAGCAACACAGACTGTTCAACACCTGACTGTCCCTGCTATCTTTTGGCGCAAACTCCCCGCTGCCAGCCAGCCTGCTCAACAGTAAATACCGAGTTGTTTGTTGGCTGCCCCAGATCCTCTCTGCTCTGTCTAAAGAGGCCAGAAAGAATAATTCAGGGACCAACAGCAGCTGAACAGATTGGCTGACCTGCACACCGGTTGCGTGATTCCAGAACAATTCTCCAAGGAAAGGGAGGAGGTATAAGGAGGACAGGGCAATAAATTAGTCATCTGGATTTCCCTACAGGACCTGCCTCTGTGTGTCCCTCCTCAGTTTCTCCTTTTTAACATACTCCTGTGAATTAATACTAGTAATCTAACATTTGTTGAGTGCTTGCTGTGTACAAAACTCTTCTCTTAGGATTTCACATATTATTATCTCATTTAAATTCCCCAGCAGCCTGTGAGTATTTTTATTGCATAATTTTTGGAGAAGTAAACTGAGGCACTATTTGGCCCAAGGTCAAGCAGGTAGTAAGTGACAAACTCATCATTTAAACAGACAGTCTGATTTTGAAGTCTGTGCTCTTAACCACTATCCCAAGTTAAGTAGGAGGAGGGGACATGGGGGCAAGGAGACAATGGAAGTTTGGCTTAAGGTTTTGTTTGTTTGTTTTTAAAGTGGTTAAACCTATCAATATTCAATGCCTGTCTAGTGATCTTTTATTTTCCCCCCACTAGACAGCACTTTATGAGTCAGGGCTGTTTTATCTGTTTCTCAACTCTTAGTACAGTGCCTGGCCAATGATAGAGACTTAGTCAATGTTTGCCAAATGAATGGGCACAGCAAAGAAAATGTCTAAAGGGATTTTTCTTGAAAAGTCATAGAAATATTATATTAAAGGTAATAATATGCAGTATATCATGTTTGACTCGTCAGATTCTACTGTGACTCTATGAGGTTACCCCTTGACCAGCATATCCCCTGATCTCCCTGACACCTACCCATCCTCATGCAGGACATACTGTTCTCAGAGTTCATGGTTTCCTCTGCCCTAGCCCTGCTGCCACTGGCTGCTCACAGAGAAACTGCTCATTTTCTCTCCCATTGTCTCCTCCTTCTTTTACCCCTTGAAATACAGATTTCCTATGCCATGTCCCCTGGGCTCTGGAGGAACCTGTTTATTTTTCTTGAGTGCTGAAACATCTTCTGGAAGGTTTTGGGGGCAAAGTAGATTGACAGATGCTAAGCCTTCTGGGGCAGATCAGAACTATGAGAGGTGACCAGACAGGAGATGGACGATAAGCAGGTGTGGTCGGTTGCTATGGTGGCCCTGGCAGTAAGAGGTTTTCGTAAATAAACAGAGGTAAGTTCAGGAAACCTGCGCAGTCTTATCGTATGTGCTGTAAATGCAGACTTCAAAAGTTTGTCTCCAGAGTCTTACAGATGAGGAATATGACAGCTACTCCTCGCTGTCATCCCTGAGAGACTGAGTTGATGCTGTTGGTCAACATCACAGTAACAGGAGGGGCTGCCTGTTAGAAAGAGAGAAATCCCCTTCACTGTCCTGGGATGTTTCCAGATCACTGGAAAGGAGAGGCATTACTGCTGTGTGGTAGTAGGCAGATTCGAAGCTTTCATATAAATTATGTCATTTAAATTGTAAACAATCTGGCAAGGCAGGCATCATCATTTCTTTTCTTTTTTTTTTTTTTTAATTTTTAAGTGTTTTTTTTTTTTTTTTTCTTAAATAGAGATAAGGTCTCACAAGGTTGTTCAGGCTGGTGTCGAACTCTGGGCTCAAGCAATCTTCTCACCTCAGCCTCCCAAAGTGCTGGGATTACAGGCATGAGCCATCATGCCCAATCCAATTGTTTCTGTTTTACAGATGAGAAACCTTAGACTCACCTCCAAACTCATACTGTAACAATAGCCCCAGTTCTTTGTACTAAGCCACATACAGATTTTGATTTCTTAAGCACTCAGTATGCCAGACACTGCCATGATAAGGATTTCCGGTGATTTTTCTGAGGTTTGTCTGAGGCTGAAGAGAAGCTGAAACTTCTTAGCCATGAAAGACTTTGGACTTCACGGAACTCTCTCAAGGATGTGGCCAAGGAGGCCTGCGGGAGGGTGGGGGGGCACTTCAAAAGTATAAGGAACTTCGCTCTTTTCCTTTAATCTGTGAATGATTACAACTGTATAGCAGAAAAAAAAAAAAAAATTCCCTTCCACATTTAAAAGACAGGACAGGTCATGGGAGCTACAATTGGCCACTTGAATGAATTTTACATACTTCTGAGCCAAGGCCTTTCAGGGTCTTGGTATTCAAATCTAAGCCAAAAGATTAATTTAGCCCAGTGTTTCTCAACCATGACCTCACTTAAAAAAAATACTGATGCCTGGGCTCCACACCAGAAGAAATGATTCAAACCTTCTGGGGATGGAACCCAAGGACTGGTATATTTTTTAAAGCTTCCAAGTTAGAGTAACAGGTAGCAAGGGATGAGCCACTCTTCAAATGAATGGTCCAAGTACCATTTTATCTAATAAAAAGAATGGAAGCTCAAGTTGTGTTGAAACTTCAAGGTGATCTTACATTTTCTCTGTCATATGCTGGTCATCAGAAATCCCAAACCTACAACAACAAGGCAACCGTGATAGAGATTTTGGAACAAAGGCCCAACCACCAGGGTAGCAGACAGGGAAAGGAAGATTATGTGAACCACCATGTTAATTATGAAAAACCAGATGCCCTGGCAGAAGGCCAGGGGTGTGGCAGAACAGATAGGGGTGGGGGACAGGAAAAATTTGAGAAAATTAGAAATGTTAATAACTTGGACCATCAAGGGTTGCAAGTAGATGCTGAACTGTTTCTAACTTATTGCAAGCCTTGAGAGCAAAAACAGATGAGGAAAGAAACTCCTGTATCACATTCAGGCTGCTTTTCATTTCTCCAGCTTAAGAACAGAAAGGAAATGAAGCTTTCGCGGGGCCCCCTTCCCCAAATCTGATTAAGGGCCCCCCAGTAGGCTCCCTTTCTGAACACTAGGGGGAGTAAGACATATTTTTGCATTGTTCACCAAGCCCTTCCACAGAGCATCAGAAAGAGCAAGTACTTCCTTCTGGTTTAGACTCCCTTCTTGAATAGGCCCTTCCTTCTCTCCCTGTCTAAAGATGACAATCTATTTATATGATAACTTAGAAGAGTATGCAAAGGTTCCTTAAAAGCAATAAGATCGATTCTCTTCCATCACTCCACAGTTTGAAATGGCAATAGAAGGAATGGGTTAAGAGAGCAGATGGTGGTACCAGATTTCCTGGGTTCAAATCCCAGAAACAGCACTCAGTAGCTTCCTGGCCATGAGCAGTATACCTGATGTCACAGGCCTTGGTTTTCTTGTTTGTAAAATTGGGATATTAAAGTAACGTACCTCATAGAATTGTTGGGAGGACTGTTGGATTAATACTCATAAAACTTAGAACAAGTTAAAACTTAGAACAAGCCTGGCCAGCAAGCCATTAATGAGTATTAGTTCTATTATTCAAGACACTATCAGGAAATTTTCATCTGAAATTTGAACTCTTTCATACTTAATAATTCTAAATATTCCATGTTTTTTAAAAAAACTCAAATTACAGGATTGGTAAAGCCAGTGAGGTATGTGACAAGAAGTGATATTTTAATGCAGAAATAAGTGACTTATTCTAGTGATCTATAATAAGATACCAAAAAAATGAATTATACTATCTTAAATTGATTAATACATACATTAAATGTAAAATGACACACCCCCCCCAAATGAACTCATAAAATGAGTAATCTAAAGAAGAAAGACAACAATCTGTTAGGATATCATTATCATCAACTTTTCCCAGAGGATGTAAAGGAATTAGGTGAAAAAAAGGAGCACATGGTACTTAATGACAACTTATGTACTTTCTCAGTCTGATAACAGCCAAGAAGACTCTAACAGTAGTCATTTCACTAAAATGCATGTGTTTTTATAATTCCAGAAAAATGTCTGCCTCGAGAGAGATTATCCTCTATGATACGAAGTCATTTTAACAAAATGAGCAGCCAATCAGGAAGACCTGTGTTGATTTTTCTCTACATAGAGGCTGATGGCCCATTTTCCATGGACAGAGGCCACGGAATAAACATCGCTGTATCAAACATTCCTGATGATGAGGGAGAACTCTGCTCACATGTTTTTTCATACTAGCACACATAACTTTTTTCCCCTGTGGATCTTCAGCGAGGCAAGGCAGTTGCCTTGGCTGTATGGAATTCAGCAAACAGAAATGCATGACCAGTGACCACACATTCGCATCTGGATGAGGTTTTGGCTGACTGCGCTTTGGGATTTTAACCCCAGCCACTAACAAGGATCCCCTTCTTTTTGACTATATAAGTCAACTCTGAGAGCCAAGGGGTAGAGTGACTTTTTCTGTACTTCCTTCCACGTCTACTAAGCATCGAGAGTGCAAATGGGAGAGACTGACCCTCTTGTACCCTGTACTTCCCATAGTTTGAGGTACCAAACTCTGGCAAGAATTCACTATCCTATCGACATGTGTGGGGGAAGAGGATAAAGATGTCTGGCAGAGTGGCACAGTGGTCAAAAGCAGGGAAGGGGCCTGGGCCTGGCTTGAATTCAACTCTTCATGTACCTTCCCTGCAACTTGGATTCAGCTACTTAATTAAGTTCCCTAAGCCTCATTTCCTCATCTGTAGAATGGGGGTAATAATAGTCTCTGACTTATAATGTAGCCATGGGAATTAAATGAAACAGTGCTTATAAAATTCTTTATCCTACACTGTAATTTAAAATCCTCACATTCTATGAGGTTGACAGTATCGTACTGATTTTGCTGATGGGAAACTGAGGCTCAGAGACATATAACTGGAGGAGTCACTTAGCTCATAAGTGGAGGAACTTGGGCATGAACCCAGGACTGCCTGGCTCTAAAGCTGGTTCTCTAGATACTCACTGACTCATATCACAAAATCCCAGAAATTTAGAACTTGGGGCTCTCAGATTATCTGGGCCAGCCCTTCCTTTTGTAGGGGAGGAATACAACTAGTAGAAATTCAGCGATTAGGCCAAACTAATTTAAAGTAAACTCGGGATGGAAGATGGGTAAAATAAATCAGTTCCTCTAACTCTGCCCAGTGGCTTTTTCTCTGTTGGCTCTTGTTCCTAACAAGTAAGAGCAAAGAGCAAATTGAGAAAAATGCTCAACTTAGACACCAAATAACAAGAATATTGATGGGGCAAGGCAGAGGTGAAGAATCAAAAAGAAGCCAGATAGACCCTCTTTTTGTACAAACCCTGTTAGTTTAGTATCTAAAAGTGTTGATTAAATGTGAGATGACATTCAGCTTTTTTGAACTACAAACAAATGAGATTTTAAAACCCATTATTGTCTTTTAATTATTTACTTAATATCTGTTATCAAAACCCAATAGGTCTTAGCCAAACCAAAAAACAATTAACTTTTTCAAGTGTAAACAGAAAACTAGTCCAGAAATTCCCAGTTGCTCTTCCCTGCTTCTGACATTGGCCTCAAAAGCACACACTCAAAACTTGGAAGAGAAATGAGTTACTAACAGTCTGCTTCTTCTTTGGCTTTAGATTTCACACAAATTAGACCTGCATAGTCTAAAGGTTTTATTTATTTAGTTGGCCTCAATATTTAATTTGCAGTTATACATTGGTCTGTGCATTTGAGAATGCTTTATTTATTTGTATGAATTTAACACTATCTGGTTTAGATTGAATATCTGTAGAGGGCAGCATGTCATATTTATTTAATGGATGAATTCAGAACCTCTATTAATGGTGATGGTGGTCATCGACATAGTTGTCACCATCACTGTCATCATCATTCTTATTATATTCTAAGTTTTGATCTTAGAGAAAATTTCTATTGCGAAGTTGCAAAATAGGCAACAGAAACATAATCTTTCTCTTTTAGGAATATGAATATTCTTTATGCTTTTCTGATGTATTATTTTATTCAAAATTTAAAAAAAAAAGATTCTCTTACTTGTGCACCACAAAACTACTACGTAAGATGTGAGCATAAAAGCTCGTCATTCTGCTATTAAATAATCCAAAACAGTTCAATACAGCATGCACAGACTTATCACTAAGCCTTGGGCAGGACAATCAACTAGAAAGAAAACTCCTCACTGAGATATATTTTCACTCGAATTAGTCTATGGCCAGACACAAACACTCCTGTAGAATCTGTGTCTTTAAGATTCTAAAAATAAATTGATCTGTGACTTTGCTGTAATACATACAGTGAGTCAGATCAAGGAGTAAGTGCCATTTATAGAATATGAACTAAACACTGGCCCAAGACAACGATTTAACTCTAACAAACAGAGAAGAGGCATTTCAGATGGTGCAGGATTTGATCTATCTAAAGTTATTTTGAAATATAAAAACTCTTTTTATTCTGATTCTGGTTAAAAATATTAGAATGTGGCTAGAGGCCATCACAAGGTCAAGACATTTGGTAACAGGTAGAAAGTACACGTGTACATCCTGGTGTGTATACTCAGAACATATTCTAGGTATGCCCATATTCATATGTTTGTGAGTAGACATTATTTGATTCAGACTGACAAGTTGTCATTCCATACTTTCTCTTACAACAAAGTAGGTAGGAGTATTTTGACTTGCATTACATGGTGATTTGGCATGGCTTTGTGTGACCGCAAATGAGTCATTTAACACCACTGAGCCTCAGTTTCTTCATCTGTAAAATGGAAATAAATATAGTTCTTATCTCAAGAGGTTGATGTAAGGGTTAAATAAGATAATGCATATCACGTACTCAGTACATGTAATAAGATATATTTGGTTTTTTTTGAGTTGGAGTCTCACTCTGTCGCCCAGACTGGAGTGCAGTGGCTGCTCCCGGCCACCGCAGCCTCGACCTGCTGGGCTCTGGAATTACAGGCACACGCTACCACGCCTGGCTGATTTTTTGATTTATTGTAGAGATGAGGTCTCGCTGCCCAGGCGGGTCTCGAACCCGCGGGCTCAGGCAATCCACTCACCTCAGCCTCCCAAAGGCGCGGGATTACAGGCTGAGCCACCGAGCCGGCTGTAATAAAATTTTAAGGAGTATCTGCTGCAATCCTTTTCTCCTTGGTCCTAGCAGTTTCAGAAATGTGTGATATCTTTTTTGCTCTTTTTATGCCTTCAGATGCTCCTCCATTTCTAGAGCATGTCTTCATAGTCTTCATAGTCTTGTAAATAGCTGTCCTAGAGGACAAGTCTGGTGGCTATAGGTTGGTAAGGGCTTTCTTTTCTCTTCTGCATAGCTGATGTAACAATCACCTCTAAGGGCATATATAAGTGGAGGGAGGGAGTGTGTGTGTGTGTGTGTGTGTGTGTGTGTGTGTGTGTGTGAGAGAGAGAGAGAGAGAGAGAGAGAGAGAGAGAGAGAGAGAATGTGTGCAGTGTTGCAACAAGGGACATTTGCTACCCAAGTTTCCCTCATAGGTAAACATGCTAACTGTTGGGTGGTCACGTTGCCTGCACACGATCTCAAACCCAGCACACACAAAGAGCCACATTACAAGAAATATGACTTCATATCACAATGTTAATCACTGACCTCCACTCTGGTAATAAGATCTTTTTTGGCCTTGTACAATAAGAATCCACCTGAGACTTTCTAACCATCTCTTCGCTAACAAATTGGCAGCAAGTATTAGGAAATTCTACCCTGGTGTTTGGGCAAGTCTTTTCCATTGACAGCTTATTTGGCTTACAGGCTCTTCTTCAATGAAAACAATAAATCAGTCATTTTCATTTTCTTTTCACCTCTGGATACATGTTGTCCTTCACACTTTAAGTTGAAGTCAGAATGCAAGCTTGGTATGACGGCATCATCCTGTCTTTCAGGTGTGGTTTCAGGGTCACGCAAAACTCTTGTGTCTGGAAAGCTGACTTCACAGCACACCACAGACACATTTGCTGCTCAGGGGAGTGAGATCATGGGCTGGCATGAATTTATCACCTCTTTTAAATGAATGGGGTTGAATTCAATCTACTAACCTTGATCGGGAGGTTAGTGATACAGGCTGTGTAAAGCAAAACAAGACAAAATAAACAAAGTCGCAGTGCATGTGGTTACTTTGTTCAGAAGGTGATACTACTGAATTTAGTCTGGGAAGGTCTTGTCACATGAAAGCTAGAAATAGCTATGACCTAAACATGAGAGTAGGAGACAATCCATTTAGAAATGAATGCACGCATTCCACTGTGGTTGTATCGTGTTTAAAGTCTATTTTGGAGCAAAAGGAATATTGGAAATACTTTCCCTTATTCATAACTATCATAACCCAAACTTTCTGGCTCTCAACATTTTTCAGTGATCCTGCATGCCAATAATTTTTGCACACCACCTGACCTGCTACCAGAGATGTAAATTCTCTGTGACCCCAACCCCATTCTCCTGATTCCCCAGGGATGGCCAAGACTAGATTGGACCTCTCGACAGATTCTAATCTCAAGGGACTACACAATTCCAAGGCCTCTCAATTCCATGTCATTCTCAAATTATTTTGGAAGTGGAGATTTAACATAACCCTTTGGATTAACATTCAATTCCAAATTTGGGGCTAGGATGTAGGTGAAATTCGTTTTAGGGACTTCTCAATGGTTTTAAATGTTAATGCCAGCAAGCATTCCTTCATTCTTTAATACCGACTGGTCATGGAATATGTCCCTTTTTTCCATCTGATGCTTTCTTTGGTAACAGCATGTCTATGAAAGAAGACACAGCAATCTATACAGACGCCTTCTGACTCTAAAGTGTTTGGCTGTATTGGCTTATTGCTGAATTCAGGTCAGTCTATGGCCTCCTTCCCCTTGACTATGATGACTTGGAATGTCTATAGGAGGGTTAAATAGGTGGAACCTGAGGCCAGGTATGGAAAAGAGAAGGGAATAGGCATTTCTTGGATATATGGTTCCTGGTATCTCAATAAGGCCCAATATAAATTTCATCTAGAAACTGTTACCTTATTAGCACCTTCATTACCTGAGATAATTCCTTCTGGAGATAATGATGATCTTTTATTATGTACCAGTCGTAACCAAATTGTGTGAAAATCTGGAGATGCCAAGTCATGGCTTTAGAGGGTGTAACAACACAGGAAAAGTGAGCTTTATGATAACATTCTCTAATAACAGAATTTCCTTGTAGTGTTGTTTATTAAGACACTAGTCTAGTGACTACCTTTTCCAAGTGGATTTAGTTATTGAAGGAATAAAAGAAATTCCTTACAAGCAAAATTTCTCCTCAGATGGCTTAAAAAAAAATCTCAACAATATCAGTGTAAAGGACTCTAGAATCGTTATTTTTTGGCATATCTAATTAGTAGTTCCTTCTGTATCTGCTACTTCAATAACAGAGAATAAATCAAAGACCTGGCATTGGTTATTCTACTGAGCTATTACTTTTTAAGTCTTTCACTGGCTGGTAGTTCCAACTATATGTTTGATAGAGACAAGTTTTATTGATTTTTTAAATCATAATAATCTAAGCACCCTTACCAGTTCAAAGATATTTTATCAAAATCTATTTGTCATTGAGTAGGATTTAGTTTAAGATGGAGGCTTCCTGGGATCCAAGCCTGGGGTTCAGTGAGACTATTCCATAAATGATATCAGAAGACCAACTATTTGGGTACTCAGGGTCCTGCTGCTGACAAATTCATATAAAATATTCCACTATTTTAATTTCCTTCCTTCCTTCCTTCCTTCCTTCCTTCCTTCCTTCCTTCCTTCCTTCCTCTCTTTTTTGAGTCTGGGTCTCACTTTGTCATCCAGGCTGG
The DNA here is from genome assembly GCF_000164805.1 of Carlito syrichta. Classification (NCBI taxonomy): domain Eukaryota; kingdom Metazoa; phylum Chordata; class Mammalia; order Primates; family Tarsiidae; genus Carlito; species Carlito syrichta. The sequence continues at coordinate 435,065 of NW_007258159.1, read as the reverse complement.
AGTGCAGTGGCATGGCCACAACTCACCACAGCCTTGACCTCCTGAGCTCAGGCAATTCCTCTGCCTCAGCCTTCTGAGTAGCTGGCACATGCAAAGACACATAACACCACATCCATGTATTTATTTATTTATTTTTGTAGAGATGAGGTCTCAATATGTTACCTAGGCTAGTCTCGAACTCCTGGTTCTACAATTCTCCCGCCTTAGTCCCCCAAACTACAGATGAGAGCCACAGAGTCCAGCTAACTATTTTAATGTCTTTATTTACCTTCCTGGTCAATTATTTAATTCTGAATAATCTGCTATTTAGGCATTATCAGAAGGTCAATAGTCAATGCTGTATCCAATTAAAATAGATACTAGAAGACTTACATTACATCAGTTTTAAGAACTGGCCAGTTCTGTGAGGATGACCTGAGCAGCCATATTGAAGCACACTTTTCCCCTATATTTGGAATCAGCATCAGACTTTCTCAATTTTTAGGATGACTTTCCTTTCCAGAAAAAGCTAACAACCCTTGAGCATTCACCACGTGAAATACTTCACATGCATTATTTCATTTAATCTTCATAACCATCTGTGAAGTTAATTACTGCTATTATCTCCTTGTTTCAGGTGAGGAGATGAGGCCAAGAGCAGTTAGATCACTTGCCCAAGGTCTCAGAGCAGTAAGTGGTGGAGACAGCACTCAACTCACATCTTCTGGTTGTCGGCAGGTTCTGCTTGTCTCTGAGATTCATGCATTTTAATACCAACAATATTGTTTCCATTTAGCAATTCAATTTTCTTCAATGCAATTCTTTTCGAATCTAAAAATAAATCTGAAAAGTTTGACTTGTTCTGAATTTTCTAGACAAAACTATGAGAAGGTTGCAAAAGTTGTTTCTCTTATCTATATAGATTAAATACCTTCCCAGTTGAAATCTTACCATTTAAAAGTTATTTTGAGAATCTTCACTTAATTGAGTCTATCTTATGAAAATGATGCCCAAGTTGTGCAGAAGCTTACAAATCTATCAAATCTATCCTTCTTCCTTTCTTTCTTCCTTCCTTCTTCCCTCCCTCCCTCCCTTTTTTTTTTTTTGAGTTGGAGTCTCACTCTGTCGCCCAGTCTGGAGTGCAGTTGCATGCTCACAGCTACCACAGCCTCGACCTGCTGAGCTCAGGTGATCCTTCCACTTCAACCGTCCAAATAGCTGAAACTACAGGTGCATGCCACCACACTTGGCTAATTTTTTGATTTATTGTAGAGACGAAGTCTCACCAAGTTTCCCAGACTGGTCTTGAACCCCTGTACTCTGACTATCTTCTCGCCTCCGCCTTCCAAAGTACTGGAATTACAGGCATGAGCCTCCTCACCCAGCTATAGCATGTAACATGTAGTACTTCAAAGTAATTTTTATAATCCTTTTTTTTTTTTTTACATGAGATGGGCAGAAGCATCACTCTTTCATACAGCTGAGACTCAGAAAAATATAACACCTAACCCAAGATTTCACTTTTAGCACATGACCACAGTCCAGGTTTTCTGGTGCTGTGCTCAGTGCTATTTGCCATGAGCTTCTGCTCCACATAGACTTGGAAATGCCTCTTGTTTCCCAGGGTTTGCTTTGTTGCCATCCTGGAGTATCAGAGACAGGTTTAGATGTGTGTTATTCTCACTGAAGAGGATAGTGTCTGTCTCAATGTAGAAAGACAGGGGAAAAATAAACAGGCAACAAACAATTTTCTCTTTTACAGCTTTCTCCAAATCCACCCCATTTATAGTAGGCCAACGAGAGAGAGGACATTAGCTTGGCAGAGATGTTTGCCATTGGGAATTGTTCTCTGTAATATCCAGGTATTCTCTTTGCTGGGTGAATGGTAGATTTCGAATAACCCTTCTCTTCCAGACCATCTATTATAACCTTGGAACCATGATGGCTGAGTTCCAACCCCACCTCCACCATTTACTAGCTGTGGGCCTTTGTGCGAGTTATATAAGTTCTTCATGCCCGTTTGCATCAGCAGCAAAATGGGGACCATAATGATGGTATCTGCCTCACAGAATGATTTAGAGGCTTAAATGAGCTAAATCTGAGTGCTTAACAGGACTTGGCAATGTGCCCAATGAGAGTAGCTATTTTTATTATCTTAATGAAGAAACTCCTTGATTTCTCTATCTACAAAGTGAGAATGATAGACCCTCTAACAAGAATCAAATTAAATTCTATCTTTGAAAGTTCTTTATAAATCATAAAATGCTCTGTGCATGTAGGGATGGCTGCTATTGTCTTTTTTTTTTGAGTTGGAGTCTCACTCTGTTGCCCAGGCTGAAGTGCAGTGGCATGCTCACAGCCACCACAGCCTCGACCTGCTGGGCTCAGGCCATCCTTCTACCTCAGCCTTTCAAGTAGTTGGAACTACAGGCACACACCACCACGCCAGGCTAATTTTTTGATTTATTGTAGAGATAAGGTCTCACCAAGTTGCCCAGGTTGGTCTCAAACCCCTGAGCTCAGGCAATCCTCTCACCTCGGTCTCCCAAATTGCTGCCAGGATTACAGGCTTGAGTCACTGTGCCCAGCCTGCTGCTGTTGTCTTAATGAGAAGGTTGCAGTGTCTGAACGAGATCTGCCTTCTCATTGTAAGGAATTTCCTCTTTCTTATAAAATCAAGAAAGGCAGTCATTTATATTCAGATCTCTAGCTTATCTCCATTGGTAGCTTGTTATTCATGAATCTAAGGGTTGGAAGCATTGTCTAGCCAGGAGTGGGTGTTTACCCAAGGCCTGGTAGGCCTGCACCTCCCAGGGGAGGCTCTCAGAGATTGTGCTTGCTGGGATGGAAAAGGCATGTCCCAGCTGCGTGTGACTGTATCTGTGTATAGATCTAGAATCAGAGAGCCCTACCGGTCCTACAAGATTACCTGGACAAAGCCAATAGGCAGCCTGGAGTCCTGAAAAGTGGGACAACCATTTACTGTGTGGGTGGCTACTCAGGGGAGCTAAGGACAACACCAGTCTTGAAATTAGAACTGCACCCGATACAGAAGCAGATGCATTAACTAAGGGTAAAAATTAAAACGAAGCAGACTTATCCAGAGTTTGAATGACATGTCATTTTTGACAGAATCAGTAGGAGTGCAGTTGACACAAAGGAGGGAAACTTTTAAAATAGCTCCTCCTTTTTCTTTAGTTATGTCCTTGGTCACATCACGGTCTCACACATGGACACCAAGCTCTTAGTGTCTTTAAAAAAGACACAGAAGCCAAGAGAGGACAGTTGTTTCCCATACCCTTTCCTGGGTACCCTCAGCCCTGATTGTCCCCTTCTGCCAGTTCCTCTGAAATCCTATCCAGTTTTTCATGCTCAGTGTCAATGCCATCTCTTTTTTTAAGCTGCCCTGCCATCTTCCACCTAGAAGTAATCTCTTCCTACCATGTTCTCATAAAGCCTTTTCTTTGTATATCTTTAACGCAGCACTGTTTGCTGCTTTGTTTCATCATGAGTTGTGTAAAATGTCTCCGCACTACTAGTTTATAAGGAACTGCTTCTTGTCATCTCTGTGTCACTGTGACACCTAACTGCATGCTAAATAAATATTTGCTGGTGATAATTAACTGGAACTGAGAACTTCATGGTTCCCAAGAAAGGCTTTGAATTTTTTAAATGGAGCACGGCTCTTTTTTCCTCCTGTTACTCTTTAAGGTTGCTTCATAACATTTCCTGCCAGGAACGGCTTCCAACTCCCGTTATTGAGTTATTAAGTGCTAGGAGAGCAGCAGCACCTTCTATGAATAAGAACTAGGAGAAACTGTGAAGACGGGAAGCCCCCACGGCTCCCAGTTTCAGAGGTGACAACTGCAGACTTTATTTCTGTGCTTCCTCCAACGCAAGCCAGCGTGATTCCAATGGTGGATTTTGGGAATTGTGTTTTCTGCTTTTCTTCCCCTGCTCACCCTTTCGACCTCAGCCACATTTAATGCACGTACCCAGAGTGAAATGTAACGTGCATTCGTGAGAAATCAGGGTCTACATTCTTATTTGGAACCTGGGATTGTCCTCAAACTAGACTTCATGTTTCTGATCAGTATTTATCCATCAGTTATGTGGGTAAAGGGGAATGGGGGCAGGAGGAGGATCACTGATCGAATGTTTTTCTTTACAATCTGAGATCAACATTATCATATAAACAATTAACGAGAGTACTCCAGATGTTCTAAATTGCTTTTCCCTCCCAGCGATATTGTTAAATATTCCCCACACTGGCTCTGCGCATAGCAAACGGACTTTCCGTGGGGAAACTTTTCAAAATTTAGCTTTTGGAATCCTAATACAAGGAATTCTTCTGGATGATTTTTATAATAATTTCCAAGAATTGCAGCATCTTTTCCTCAGCTCTCTGCATTTCAGGCTGAGGCCTCAAGAATGGTACCTCCAGGAGACCTCAAAAAAGTCTATCACCCATAATGCCCACTTCCATAGATCCTAACATAGACTTAAAAAAAAATCCTAACATAGACTTTAAAAACAAATCATAAATGAAAATCATAAAATGTTTTTGCTGAAAGATTACTTAGTAATGGACTGTACACAATTTTTAAAAGTGATAGCCTTATTTGTTCAAATGAAATAGAAAAGGCTGCTTTTCTGCTTAGAGTGTAGGTAGGAGCCTGGAGCCCACCAACTTTGAGGACTGACTTGGCTTGTCCAGTGTTATACAGATTCCAAAGGCTGAGCCAGGACTCTGGAGGCCTTGTTCTGTTTTTTGTTTTTTGGGGTTTTTTTTTTTTTTGCTATATAATGCCTCCCTTTATGGGTGAAGGTTGTGAGTTTATTTTTTGTACTTTCTGAATACTCATTAGGTAAAAGGACATCTCTTTGACACTACCATAAATAGGTTACAAGCTTGAAGAAGTACTTCAAGGTAGCCACATAGTTGATAAGGGAAAGCTTCTCTTTATGGAAGTATTCCACCTAATAAATGAAGAAGGAAAAACAGAATCAGACGTCACCATGTTGTAATCTCTAAAGAAGTAACAGACCTAGACCATGTCAGTGATTGCCAACAGCCCAAAGAGAGAGAGACAAGCTGACCATTGGTGCCTCCTGTTAGGAGTGTGCCACACCACATGGGTGGGAAGTACTCCTGCCAAAAATTTGAACTTGACTCTAAATGAAGCCTAGAAAGCATTTCATTACCAACTTACAGAAAACACAAGAAACAGAGGAACCTGCTAAACTGACACTATGAAAATGCAATCTGCAATATTCAAATTGTACAAAATTCAACAAAGTGTTTCACAAATAAATTGCAAGGAAGGACAATGAGGGGATCATATTTGCAATTTAAAAGAGTCTTACAAAGCATGTCAACCAATTTGAATGTATAGACCTTATTTTAGGCTTGATTTCTGAGAAACATCAAATAGTGATGACCTTGGTCCTCCTCTGGGAACCTGGAATGCAAGGTCAGGGCAGCTCTGGGGAAGCTCTGGCAGCTGTGTCCAGAGCCAGGGTCAGGGACTGGGCCTGAATTGTGGAGACAAGGCCAAGGTCACGGAGTGGTTCCCAGTCCTGAAGCTGGACCACCTGATCAAGGATGCAAAGATCAAGTCCCTGGAGAGAACTAACTTTCCTCCTTGCCCATCAGTGAGAGCATCGACTTTTTCTTGGGGATGTCCCTCAAAGATGAAGTTTTGAAGATTATGCTCATGCAAAAGCAGACCTGTGTTGGCCAACAGACCTGGCTCAAGGCATCTGTCACCACCAGAGACATCACAGCTACATTGGCCTGGGTAGCTGCCGCCATGGGGGAGGGGGGAGGCAACATCCCGGCCAAGCTCTCCATTGTCCCCCTGCTCAGGGATATCAGGAAGAATAAGACTGGCAAGCCTCCATGATCCCATGCAAGGTGACTGGTCACTGCAGTCTGGTGCTGGTGTACTTCATCTTGGCTGCGAGAGGCACCAGCATCATCTCTGCCCCTGTGCCCAAGAAGCTGCTGCTTAAAGCCAGTACCTACAACTGCTACACCTTGGTCATGAGCTACACTGCCACCCTGGGCAACTTCACCAAGGCCACCCCGATGCTGTCTCTAAGACCTGCAGCTATTTCACCCTCCCGCCCTCACCTGTGGAAAAAGGCCAGGAGTTCCACTCTCTCCTAAAGACTCGCACCACAGTCTCAGTGCAGAGGACCCAGGCTCCACTGTAGCCACCATGTGGTGCTTTTGCTCAAGAAAAGGAAAATGAATTTATTTTAATAATAATAGAGGACAAGAGACAAAGAAACCTGAAGAATATTTTACAAATATTAAGACACTATGAATAATTTTTTATGAAGAAAAATGGCAGTGTGGCCACTCTTCTTTAAAGACTACCTCTTTTTTATATATCTGAAGTATGAATGCCGAAGAATGAATGAAATGCCGAAGTATGAATGAAATGGTATGATATCTGGGAAACGCTTCAAATAACCTTGGGAGAAGCTAAAAGTGAGTAGAGACATGGAAGAAACATAACTGTGAGTGGATAATTCTTTAAGTTGGTCGATGGGACCTGGGGTGGTCATTATCCTCACCTTTCTACTTTTATCATATGTTTGAAAATTTCCATAAGAAATAAATTTGTTTAAGAAATTTTGTTAACAATTGTAACAAAAGATAGCTTTTCTCAATTGTTAGAAATTAAAAAAAAAAAATCAAAAAGTTGAAATCCAGGGAAGAATTTCACATGAAGATAAGAAGCTTTTGAAAACACAGGGTTCCCTCATTATAAGTGAGGTGTGTGGATTCCCAGTAGGTGATTGACAGTTTCCAATCTGTTTCACTGAAGTCAGATTAGACCAGAACAAGGAACTTACTGGTGGTGAAGGTGATGTCTCATGGGAAAGAGGAAGGTCTCACTTAGTCTTGGTCTTATTACATAGTATGCTATGGGTGATAACAGCAGTCTTTGCTCTGTATGTTTTAACTAACAAATAACAGGACATTCTGAAGTTACATATTTTGCAATATAAAAGATCACTCCATAATCACAGGATCCACTGTCAAATGGATGCAGCATAAACGGCTGCCATCTGAGCAAGCTTCAAAATACCATTATGTTTTAAATAACGCCCAAGACAGGATATTCCTGAAGTCAATCCTAGTGTTCCACTTGGCAAGATGCCTATCTGGACTGCAAGTGGCCCCTGAAACTTGCACCAACTTGGATTTTGGACTATAAACCACCCTAGTACATCTGTAAATTGCTCAGGGACCATTGGCTAAAACTGAGGTTTGACAACCCGAACAAATCAAGATTTCCAGAAATGCCTCATGAGCTTGCTGGCAAGAACTGGTCCAAATGTCATCAAATACCAAATACACCAGTTTCCAGAAGAGACCCAGCCCAGGTAATGACCAGTCTGCCTGTAGGTACCTCTAACTTTGTTTTTCAGAAACCCAAATCCAATGCACCCATCATTCATAATTCAAAGTAGAAATGATCTTTCATTCTTGGCGTAATGACTTGATGATTTGACACCTATGAGTCATAAGCGGCCCTTTGTAAAGAGGATCGGCTCAAGCTGAGTGGCAATGTGTTAGGTCACATTTAAGCCCCAGTTGTGTTTTACACTCCGTTCCCACTCAGCTTCTGTCTTCTTGCATCTGGGGCAGGCTCTGGGCCCCAGCTCGCCAAGTGCGTTCAGTTTCAGACCCACTATATTTCAATGCGCTTAAAAAACTCTTACACACATGTGCAATGAGAATCTTTTTCAAGGGGCAAAAACATATTTCAAGTTGTTTGGCCAAAACAAGGAAAAATGTTCCAAACGTTAAAATGGGGGGTGCCTAATTATTTCATTAACGATTTTCTGAGGTTTGGAAATGAAACCATTTATCTCTGTGGCTTCAGTAAGCCCTTATTCATATATTTATCGATGAAGGCATTCTACAATGGCCATCCAATCAGATACACTAGTCTTCTGAGTAATTTTGAATTTTTACACAAAGTTAGGCTTCTTTTCCTATAATGACCACATTCTGTGGATGAATTAAAATGGCCAAAATTTTCAACACATCTTTGAGAAGAGTTAAGCACAAAAATACCATTAAACAATAATGGGATTTGTATGTGAAACACTACACCCTTTGAACATTTTTGAGAAAGTTACTCTCCTCCTTCCCCTCCGACTAATAACAATTCAACATTATTTAACATAATCCTACTGACAGGTAATTTCTGACATGAAATTTATTACTGGCTTGCCCTTTGAGGGCATGTTTCACTATTAATGTTTCCTTTTAAAAGCTATAGCATACATTAGATTCCCATGCAGAGTTTCCCCATGTTTTCCTTGGAAACCCCTACTTTCTGTGGTATTTTACATTACCCAAGTTTGTTTTAACTGTACCCTTCACACACACACACACGCACGCGCGTGCGCGCGCACACACACACACACACACACACACACACACACACACACACATCTCTTCTCCCAGTGGCCAGGAATACACTTAACACTGCAGCATTTTTTTCCTACCATTATTGTGTTTACCTATAACTGAATAAGCAACAGCTTTAGAATAGCACACACTTTTAAAAGTTTCTCTTGTACCTAGCTGAGTATGTGATTGAACAAACTAGAGGGCTTGACTTTGCCACTATCATTCTGAGAAATAAAAGAGCCACGGCTTGTAGATGTTGACCATATAGGGCCAGTGAGACATGCAGGCAGATACCCTGATTGGTGCTCTTGGCCATTCACCTTGCAGGACATATGAATCTATTCAGAACATATTTGTGATTCTGACTCATTCAGAGAAATGATTTTTTTCACCTGGTGAGTCAGCATGAGGCTAGGTATTTCCCTACCTGTGCTAACCATACAAGGGCATTGCTACCTGGAGAGTTAAGTCATCGGCCCCAGAAGGAAACACACACCATCTCTGCTTTTCCTGGAACAGTTTTACTGGCATCATGAGCTCATAGACTGGAGTTGGCTGTGTGGTGTCCTTTCTTTGAGAGGAGGCATCATCTAAATGGCTAGCTGGCGGGCAAAGCAGCAAGGGGACATGAGAAAGTAATATTTATTTGGTTTTCTTTCTTTCTCCTTCCTTCCTTTTCTTTGTAATCTTAGAGAGGTCTGATGTGTTGAGTTATATTTTACATATAGTAAAATTCTCCCTTGTGAAACACATTTCTGTGAGATTTGACAAATGCATATAGTCACATAACTATCACTGAACAGTTCAATCACCTCAATAAATTCCCTCATCCCCCCATATTGTAGTCAATCCCTCTCCCCAGCCAGCATATATATTTTAAATTAATACTCAGATGATTTACAATAGAGACAAAGATTCACCTGCAGATTCATGAACATCCTTGTATCTTGTCCTTAATACAGTGGTGGGATTTATTGGTGACAAGCTTCAGGACCCTCAATACCACCAGAAGATTGCCAGGGAAGACCTATGACCTTACTTTTGTCCTAATATATAACCTGTTTCCACAGAGAAACACATAGGAGTAATTCTACAAGTGAATTCTTAACTTCCTAACTCTTCCTCAAAGTTTAAAAGGAAGACTTCTATTTCCCCCTAAATATAAAGGAAAGGTAATTCTCTTAGGTCTCTCATCTCAACCAAATTCTAACTGGCAAAAGTTAGGGACATACACACACACATGCCTCTCTACCTTGGCCCATGCCTCTCCCCCAAAAGACAGTCCCACACACATGCACCTCCTCTTCCTTCTCCATCTCTCTCCTCCTCCCTCTCTCTGTCTCATTCTCTTTCTACCTGTCTCTCTCCCTCCTTTCCTCTCTCCTTCTCTCTCTCTCTCTCCCTCTCTTTGTATGTCTCTCTTTCTCTCTCCCCTTCCTCCTCCTCTCCTCCCTCCTGTCTCTTACACACACACACACACACACACACACACACACACACACACACACACACACACACAGGCAGCACAAAACCTGCCAAGACAGTCTGTCCTCCATGGTGGTCTTAAATCTCCAAGGCTACTGACTGGACCTTCCAGTCCCAGAATTGCGCAGAAACCTGGGGTGAAAACTCTCTATCCCAAGAAGCTGGACCATATCCGAAGTCCTCGCACATTAGGGAAGAGTTAAATTCCTAGGTTACTGGGCCATTAGCAGCTCAGCCATCCATTTTTCATTTGAAGAAACCTTTTAAAGGTTGAATTCTTATCTTCGGGAGGCCTGTAAATGCAGTTCTTGTGTTTTCATTGGGTTTATTTAGCCTGGGGGATTTAGGTCCCTCTGTTTAGGCAGTAAATTTTCCCCTTTGTGTGAATGTATGTGGTTAATATACTTAAAAATCCATCAGGCACGGCTAACAAAACTGCAGCCGCCTTTACACAGCAGTTTTTGGCAAGAATATAGTCACTCAGGATGGCTGCGTGGTGCTTATAATTGAATTGTGGTCACTAAGCCCAATGCTATCAACTTCTGTAAAAACCCAAAGCCAGATACCTCTGAGCATGCCTTTCACTGCCTTCCCTCCAGCCCCATCCCTTGCTGCGGGCTCCCCTGCTCACCAGCTGGCAGAGGGGTACACAGAAAGGACCCCAAGAAGAACAGAAGACACTGCCATAGCCTTTAAACATATACTGTAAAAGCTTTACTCCAGGTCCCAGAAGGACAGAACGGAAGACCTGACAGCATGAGTTACAGTGCTTGGGAGGCCAGGGAAGGAGAAGCACCTCAGAAAAGAAAAGCTACAGCGTCTCCTCTAAGAGACCCTGGAAGGCTTCCAGCTCTCAGTCGAGAACCATGCTGACACTTAGCCATTTGAATCAACACTGCCTGGCGCGTGGGGCACAGATTCCAGGCCCTCAAGTCGCCCTTGTAATAGCAACTTGGACAATCTGTGGTCTGCTAGCGGACCTTTTCTCCCCCCTCCTCCAACCCCACATGCCCACCTCTCTACCATCTCCCCACCGACAACACTTGTGCCAGAGCCCCAGCAACCACAGGCTAGTGTGGGCTCCACCAACAAGCACACAACCTCTGCAGCTCTGTTAACCACTCTTGCCTGCAGGAGACCAAAACCCCCAGGAACCGCGATGCACCCAACTCAGCAAGGTAGCCTTGGATCCTGCCAGATTTGGACCAAGAGGCAAAAACAGTTCAGTGTACAAAAATATGGCAAGAGGAAAGAAAAAAAATTATTGTATACAACTCTTCCCTAACCTAAGACAAAATCAAATAAAAATACACACGATGGTTGTTCTATTTTGAAACTACCTTTTTTTTCATTAGGCTAAGGGAGCAAAATAAATATTTTTATTAATTCCAGGGTTTGCATTTATCTAACAAATAGGATTTTAAACAGGCACCTGCCAAAGGTAACAATGGTACCAGGGCCCCTTGATTGTATGTCTTCATATGCTATGTAAATAAAGGGTGAAAAAAGAGCTCTAGACTCAGTCAACATCCTAGAGCTAATCCTGCTGATAATGTGCTCCTGGAGTGAACGAATCTACAAGCAGGTGAGTCAGGGCTCAGCAATTCAAAAGATGAGGAACTATAGCAGCCCAGCTTTGAATGCCTTCAAAGCAAAGGACAGACTACCTCATAGACCTAGGACCTAAAAGAAACTAAGCCAGGTCTAAAATGCATCCAGAAGTGCACGCATTTCTCAAAAATCAATTTAACATACAACTTGCCACTCAAGAACTACTGTGTTAATGCAAACTATTACTTACCACTGACAGTGGCAGCATACATTTCTCAGATTCTGCATTTTTAGAAAAATGTATCTGCAAGTTGTACCTCTGACATCCGGCCTTAGAAAGATTCAAGAGAAGTTACTTGGCTTTCTTATTATAACTACAGACACAGCATGATACAAGTAGATTGTAGATTAAGGATGAACACTGATGACTAATTGCTACTGACTAATATTTATGTCAATAATTGCAAAATCCCCTTGTTAAATTAAGATAATTTAAGAAGAAATGTCAAGATCCTATTTTTCTCATATTTAAGCCAGACAATACTTAGGCTTACATGTAACCAATAGCCCCTATCATTAGCCTGTTTTGACCTACAGATTACTCACATATCAACACGTGTCAAACCATCAAGTTGCCCCATGCCCAGAGGAACTTCAGTGCCCTGGTTTTTTGGGGTTTTTTTGAGTTGGAGTTTTACTCCGTCGACCAGACTGGAGTGCCGTGGCCGCTCCTGGCCACCGCAGCCTCAACCTGCTGGGCTCCGGCGATCCTTCCGCCTCAGCCTTCCGAGTAGCCGGAATTACAGGAGCACGCTACCATGCCCGGTTGATTTTTGATTTATTGTAGAGATGGGTTCTCGCTGCCCAGGCGGGTCTCGAACCCGCGGGCTCAGGCAAGCCACTCACCTCAGCCTCCCAAAGGCACGGGATTACAGGCTGAGCCACCAAGCCCCGCAGTGCCCTGGTTTGAAGAAGAGTAGTCATGACTTCTGAAGGAATAAACAATGAAATCTGATTTTCTTTCTTTCTTTTTCTTTTTATTTTTTGAGTTGGAGTCTCACTCTGTCGCCCAGACTGGAGTGCAGTGGCACGCTCCTGGTCACTGCAGCCTCGACCTGCTGGGCTCTGGCAATTCTTCTGCCTCAGCCTTCCAAGTAGCCGGAACTACAGGTATGGGCTACCATGACCAGCTAATTTTTGATTTATTGTAGAGACGAAGTCTCGTCAAGTTGCCTGGGTGAGTCTTGAACCCGCGGCCTTAGGAAATCCACTCGCCCCGACCTCCCAAAGTGCTGCGATTACAGGCTGAGCTACCAAGCCCGGCCGGTATCTGATTTTCTAAACTAGTTCTAGGGTCATCAATGTAAGTCCTTATGCCTTGGACTTTAGCCTCTTCAATGTGCTGTCCTGTGGGGAGGGTGAAAGGGTGAGACCCAGAGAGGCAGGGAGACTGAAAATGGTACAAGATGAAATTTCAGAGCAGCATCTTTAACCACCAAATTCTGCTGGCTCTGATCTAGGCTAATTAGCAGCTTCATCTACATACGATCTCCACTGTAGCAACTCACTTTTCTCCCATCCATTTAAAAAACAAAACAGAATCAGGCACAGTGGCTTACGCCTGTAATCCCAACACTTTGGGAGGCGGAGGTGAGAGGACTGCCTGAGCTCGGGGGTTCGAGACCAGCCTGAGCAACATGGCGAGACTTCGTCTCCACAATAAGTCAAAAAATTAACTGGGCATGGTGGCACATGCCTATAGTTCCAGCTAACCTGGAAGGTTGAGTCGGAAGGATTGCCTGAGCCCAGCAGGTTGAAGCTACGGTAGCTGTGAGCATGCCACTGCACTCCAGCCTGGGCAACAGAGTAAGACTCCAACTAAAAAAATTAGGAAACCAACAAAAAAACAGAATTCCCCAAAGGATCTTCCTGGTATTTTACTGCTGAAGTTCTAGCTTTACCCTCTATACCCCTCGCCCCCACCACTCTCAAAAAGTCACAACCAAAAGTAAAAAGAAAATGAAAAAGTATGAAATGGGTATACACACACAAGGAGGAACAACAGTGTCTGTCTTGCCTTCTCCTTTAGGAGTGAGGAAAGACACAAACCAAAATGAAGGGCAAAGGGAATTTTGTGTGTGTGTGTGTGTGTGAAATCTGTATGGTACAAGAGGAGGCCATTTAAGATCTCTCAGTGCCCTGATGTCATGATTAATAAACAAAGCTCACAGCCAATGACATTACCCAGGAAATACCATGTCCTGTGCTGTTCAGTGTTTATTTCAAAGGGCAAAGTCTGGAGGAAAACAAAGAAAGCCGGAGGGAGGAGGAAGACAGAGTCAGTTTAACTGAATTGCTCTGAGCTCTAAAAGCACAGCACATCCCAAAGTTGGCTTTTTAATTTTGTTAGAATGCTGTCTATCTAAGTATGCACATGGTAAAGAAAAATCTATGGGCACTGATTTTCTCTTGTGTAAGTCAGTGGATGTTTACCATTTTGTGGTTTTACAAATAAAAAGGCACTAAATCCCTTTCCTTCCAATGCATTAGGCTTCTAGAGTTTGGTCCTGGAACTAACTTAGAGTTGTGTACTTCATTGAACTCTGAGACCCTACCTGGTTTAAGGTTTTCCGTAGTCAACTGTTGAAACAGACAAAATTACCTCATATGGCAGCAAAGCGAAACCAGCCTGTTATTATGGATGAGATCCTCTTGTTGATGAGCACATTAGAGATGTGTTTGCACTTCCCAGTCCCTGGGAGGCCTCCTTTTGCCACCGCTTTGTGGATGTCAACACTCCCTTGCTCCCTCTCAAGGGACACTATGTACAAAGTCCCCCATTTCCCTTTGCACTCAGCCTTAGGCCCTCACATTCTATACATTTCTTGATTAGCTTTATCCACAAGCTCATATTTCTTAAATATGCCTGTACGTACTTAAAACGTTGCTATTTAGCTACAGTCGCTCTAAAATGGGTCTAATAAGACAGAAAATCACAATTTTTAGTCAATCTCATAGAAGTAAACTATAAAACAGAGATACTAGGGCTGGGGGTGGGGGAAGGGAGGTATAAGGAGAGATTCGTTAAAGCAGGGGTCCCCAACTGCCAGGCCGGGAAATGGTACTGGTCCATGACCTGTTAGGAACCAGGCCTCACAGCAGGAGGTAAGCGGTGAGCGATGGAAGCTTTATCTGTATTTACAACTGCTGCCCATCACTCGCATTACTGCCTGGGCTCTGTCTACTGTCAGATTAGCGGTGGCATTACACATGAATCCTATTGTGAACTGCACATGGAAGAGATCTAGGCTGCATGCTCCTTATGAGACTCTAATGCTGCCCCTCCCACCCTACATCCCCCTACCCCCATGGAAAAAATCGTCTTCCACGAAACTGGTTCCTGATGCCCAAAAGGTAGAACGCTGCTGCGTTAAAGGATACAAAATCACAGCTAGATGGGATGAATAAATTCTAGTGCTCTACAACACTGTAGGATAACTATTCTTAACAATGATAAATAGTTTCAAATAGCTAGAAGGAGGATATTGGACATTCTCAACACAAAGAAATGATAAATGTCTGAGATGATGGATATGCTAATTACCCTTATCTGATCACTACGCATTGTAAGTACTGAAACATCACTACATACCCCATGCATAGGTATACTAATTTCTTGTCACTTAAAAAGATAACATTTTAAAAAAAGAAAATCACAACTTTTGTATTTACCTTTAAAAAAAGAATCACTAAATTTGTCACCAGATAAATCTATATCTGTTTCTGACCACCTTTTATGAGTAACATAAGATGGTCTTCCTGAGCCAATTAAAAATAAAACAGAAAAAAGGACATACAGAAGGGAAAGCCGGGCTACAACCAAGCAAATTTGCAGAGGCTTGCTAGGAACCTGTTCCGATTAGGAACGTATTATATTCAAGAGGCAAAGGGAAAATGGACAGGAGCCATTTCTGATTTCCGAAGGTCCCACTTCCAAGGGAGGGTGGCTGTTCTCACACAGAAGCTGGGCAAGTACACCAAAGGTACCTGCCAGGAGGGTCATACCAAGGTGTGGTTTGAGTCAAAAGAAGATTAACCCATTAGATAACAATTCACACTTAGCAGGACAGCAATAAAATTAATGTCAATCTTGTTTTTTTCTTCCTGAAAGCAGGATTTATTGAGAGGACAGAAAAGCTTCCACAGTGGGAGGGGACCTGAGGGGGTGGCCCAACATGTCTCTCTTTTTTTTTTAAGTGAGAAAGCAGGATTTATTGAGAGAATATAAAAGCTTCCAGAGTGGGAGAGGACCAGAAGGGGTTACCCCTATATGTCAATCTTTTAAAGAAAAAAATAGTTCTGCCCACAGGTATGGATATCTTGAAGAAAAGAATGTAAACATCTCTAATTAAGTAGGAAGATATTTCTTGGTGGGATAAATTGTCATTCAGTGTCATTTCACAGACATTTTAATCTTATAAAATGTAAAATGTGGTGGTTGCTATTAAAATATTATCTCAATTATTTCCTCTGCATTGAGGACAAGATTAAAGGATAACCAGGAGTTGGCAATAATTCTTTCCAAAAATTATTCCAATTGCAATTTTTAATAAATCAACTTTATTGAGGTAAAATTACATATAATACAATGTAATATAAGTTTTGAGTATATAGTCATTGAGTTCTGGCAAATGTATATAACCATGTAGCCATTAACACAATCAAAATATAAGACTTTTGTCACTCAAAAAATTCTCCCACACCCTTTAGCAGACAGTTTTCCTTCTCAACCTCAACAGATCTGCCTTCTGTTATGAGGGAACATTTGGCCTATTTTAGAGCTTCATGAAAGTGGAATCGTCCAGATGTAGTCTTTTATGTCTGGTTTCTCTAATTTCAATTTTGCCAAGCCCACTATTTTGCTTAAATCCCCATGCCCCTCACTCCTAAGTCTCATGGTCAGGAAATCAGCTTCAACTCTGATAGCAAGACCAAAGATGGAAGAGTGCCATTTTTGAGAAAGTTGCTAAAATAGCAGGAAGCAAGGAGCAGGAAGCAGTTAAAGGTCAATTCCAGTTCATTTCCTTTTGGAGTATTAATTTTTAGCACATTGTTTGGGTTTCCCCAAAAAGATATTTTTGGAATAAGGGAATTCCAAGCATGAAGGCCAAACACAGAAACTAAAGTTTCTTAGGATACTTTTTCCCACAGCGGCCTGAAGCATTATGTCCTTGACGAAATATGTGAGATAAATGCTTGATGATGACATCAGAGAAAGAGATGAGTCTTTTCACAACATCTAAGAGAATTCAGGCAAAATACAAAAGGTACAAAGCAATTATGGGCTCTTTCAGAATCTATCAACATTGTTTTCATGTAAAGTAAAATTTTCTTGGATTTATAAATTAGTAGTTTACTTACCACCACTTAGCACCAAACATGAATACTTTTCTCTTCTTGTTAGAACCAGGCAAAGGTATTCAGTTCTCTATGGACCCAGTTCCCTCTATATAAGTCATCCCAGTGTTAGAATAACCCAAACTATCAAAATTATTAGGTTCTTCTGTTTCCTGATGTCCTTCAATATATTCCTGTGTAATTTGACTCTACTTTTTAAATAAGAAAAAGCATAAATTGTTCTATGTCCTAAGTTCTCACATAAACCATCAAACCCTGGACTCCATTTTCCTTTGAGTTGCTGTCACATAGTGATTTTAAGAGAATGTATTAATTCTTCCAGGTTCCTGGGGATATTATGCACATAATAAATCAATTTACATCCTTTTTTGAAAAGCAAAAAGATAAATTAGTTAAGATGATTTATTTAAGAGTAATGTTTGTCATTAAGAACCTCTCTACTTCAAATAAAATAGAAGTTTAATCCCAATGATAGGGTTATTTTAATCTATGGTATTGTAACAGACAAAAAATTCTAGGCAACAAAACAGAACAGTAAACATGATGTATATCAGGAAGAAATACAGGAGGGTCATAGTCATGAGTTTTATCTTATTCCTTTTTTTTCATTATTTACTTAATATTTATTGTTTTGTCATTTAGTAAGAAATTATCTGTTGGGTTCTTGCCCTAATAGAGCAGTTCCTTAACTGGACAGATTATTTGACCAAAGAAAGAACCAAGGACTGGGTTAATCAAAGCACTAAAATAGAAATGATTATTTTTTTATTTTTATTTTTTATTTTTTAGTTGGAGTCTCACTCTGTCACCCAGACTGGAGTGCAGTGGCTGCTCCCGGCCGCCGCAGCCTTGACCTGCTGGGCTCCGGCGATCCTTCCGCCTCAGCCTTCCGAGTAGCCGGAATGACAGACATGCGCTACCACACCCAGCTGATTTTTTGATTTATTGTAGAGATGAGGTCTCGCAGCCCAGGCGGGTCTCGAACCCGCGGGCTCAGGCAATCCACTCACCTCAGCCTCCCAAAGGCGCGGGATTACAGGCTGAGCCACCGAGCCCGGCTAGAAATGATTATTTTAAAAAAGAAAATTTTAATTCTTCTTAATGAAAAGTCAAAACCAGGCACTATTTAGTTAGCAGTCTTGTCTACTAATTACATAATTGTATATAATATGATATGTATTACATTACATAGTTCTACAACAAAGGGGTTTATTAATCCTCTTAACCAGACATGCAAGGGATCAAGTCACCATAAAAATGATGCCTTTATTAACATGTGTCAAGGCCAGTCTCTCACCCACGTAAGCATCAAATGGCAGAAAATAACCCCAAATCTCGCCATAGACATAGATTCCCTGAAACATGCAGATCCAGAATGAAGAATAAATGGAATTTGTCATATTTATCTGGTATCAAGTTTGTGTGTAGAGGTGGCAGAATATAGTAGAAAAGGCAACAAAACAAAACTTTTAAAATTAGTCCTTGATTCCTCACTTCTTGTGTGGTGACCTTGATTAAGTCACAATTCTTCTAGTCTTCTTCTTTCCCTTTACTTGTTTTTGTTTTTTTAAACCAAAAGTGTAGGTGAGTGGTATCATTCCTGCCTTACCTGGATTTTGAAAAACAAAAAGATCCACATGAAATCGTTTGAAAACTTTCAAGTGCCACATAAACATGGAGGATTGTCGTCCTCTTAGACAAACCATCTCGCTGAATACTGTATGCTACTTATATTTTCACACAAGCACTGCCCTTAAACTTAGAAAACAACCCAACTCTCAGCCACAGATCCCTTGAGAACACATTCCTCCTCACATCAACAATGCAGCAAAAACCCTATACACTTTGTTTTCTAAACCAAAAGCACCACTGGCTGTAATTTACCAACTAATTTACTAACTGATTAAAAGGTAGGAGCATAAAATTTGCCAGGTTTTGAAATATAATGAAAAAAAATCCAAATCCGAAATATGGGCAGACAAAGGTTCCACATAAATCAATTATTATTCCTCAAAAACATCACGCTCCTTGGAGGATGTACAAGCTAAATATTCACTCTCACATCAGCATGTCACACATATTCAGATTGCTCATTAGCAGCCACTGTCAATAAAAACCTTCTCTGAGATGACTTCCACCTGGTTGGGACGTCCAAGCTCTGAACCATTAGCTGTGTGCCAAAGGCATCTACCTCCCTGTTCTGCCATCTGGCTGAGATAGGGAGGTCACAGGAATACTGACAGGGGAGCTGGTACTACATGGAACAAGTCAGAAGAATAACCTCCCCGTTCTGCTTTAAACATGATCAAACAGCCTTCAACAGATAGGCTATGATCAAAACAAAACATATTGGGTCATATTGGCTAAGCTGTCAAAGGCTGTGGGAAGTGATTCTGTGTGTTTTTTAGAGTTCATCTAATTATGCACAAAGGTTTCTGCTACTGAATACTCATCTAGTAGCAGCGGGGTACAAGTAATTTATGAATTTGGGGACAGGATGCTGACCTTCAGATGCTCACAAAGTGCAGTCTTTCTGGCAATTATCATGAGTGTCTGCAAGGGAATGACCTTATTTTGTTATGGTAGGATAGCGGAAATCAACTAAAATAAAAATCAAGTTAGAAATAAACATATCCTTAATTGTTTTAACTCTTTATTTGGAAATAAGTATTGATTTACAGAAAGTTGCATAAAAATGAACAAGAAGGGCCTATGTACCTTTTATCCAATTTCCTCCAGTGGAAGATCTTGCATAATTATAGGACAATATCAAAACCAGAAATTGACAGTGGTGTAATCCAAAGAGCTTATTCAGACTTCACTGGTTTTACATACTCTTGTCTCTCTCTCTCTCTCTGTGTGTGTGTGTGTGTGTGTAATTCTATGAAATAATATCACATGTATAGATTTGTGTAACCATTACCACAATCAAGGCACAGAACTGTTCCATCACCACAAAGTTTCCTCACATTACCTTTTAGAGCCACCTCAGTTCCTGCACCCAACCCTAACTCCTGGCAACCACTATTCTGCTCTCTATCTTCATAATTTTGTCATTTCAAAAATTTTATATAAATGGGATTAAATAGTATATAATATTTTGAAGTTACCTTTTGCCATTAAGTATAATTCCCCTGAAATCCACCCATATTATTGTATGCATCTATCATTTGCTACTTTTTGTTGTTGAATAAAATTCTATTATATGGATATACCATAGTTTGGTTAGCCATTCACCCACTGAAGGAAATTTGGAAACACACCCTTATTTTTAAAAAGTCAAAATTTATGAATTCTGGCACAAATCAAATTAGCAGTATGAAGAAAAAAGGTTTGTTCTTACTGGAGAGAAATATACCATGACATAATCTAGTCACAAATTGTTTGTGTAAGAATATTTTACACTCTTTGGGAGGCTGAGGTGAGTGGATTGCCTGAGCCCCCAGGTTCGAGACCTGCCTGGGTAACTTGGCGAGACCTCATCTCTACAATAAATTTTTAAAAACCAGTTGGGCATGGTAGCTCATGCCTGTAATTCCGGCTACTCGGAAGGCTGAGGCAGAAGGATCGCCGGAGCCCAGCAGGTTGAGGCTGCAGTGGCCGGGAGCGGCCACTACACTCCAGTCTGGGTGACCGAGTGAGATTCCAACTCAAAAAAAAAAAAAAGAATATTTTACATTTGCCTTATGTCTTTTATCTTTTGGTGGCCATATTAAGTTCTTAATATGTCCTAATTTTATCGTACTTACAAAAACCTCAAGCAAAAACTTTCTGCCCACATGTACGTTTTTGTCCTAGATTTTTATTTGGTAATTTAACTACACCAATGGCTTTCACAGAGTCCAGAATTTTAAGACATATCTATTTTGTCCAGATAGAAGAATAAAAATTAACCATCTCCAAGACTGCTGAGTGACTTTAATCTTCCTTGCCTTACTCTTTAGTCATTTTATATGCTAAAATATTCCCGCTGCAGCCAGAAATTCCAAGTGCAAAGTTTTGTGTTTCCTTTATTGTCTTTTACGCTCTTAAGACACCATTCATAATCGCAAACAAATGAGCTATGGGTCTGATGCTTATGGGTTAACTCCTCTACACATTGCAAACATCTTTTGAAATTACCTCATTTATTATGTCTGTTTCACAGATGAGGAAACTGAGACCCAAAAGGGTTGTGGTACCTTTCTCTAGTCATACACCTAGCAAATGGTGTACTCAGGATTCAAAACCATTGGGGCGGGGGCTGGTTCTAGACCCTGTGCCCTTGACATTGAGCTACTACTACCTCATCACCTTTGAAAAGTACATCCCTGCTTGCCGAGTTTGCCAAATGCCTTTTTTATTTCCAACTCATGTCTCCCATCTTTGTCCCATAATGTGCCTGGCTTTATGTCTTTTTATTATCTTTTATGTCTCTAGGACAATTTCCCTTCTCCATCATCACCCCCACACTAAAAGAGATAGTCTCTACCAAAGTTAACTATGTAGAGCCCAAGCATCATTTCCTCCCTCCAACCCCTTTAAAAAAAAGGAGAGAGAGAGAAATTAAGGAATATCCAAGTTTCCCCCAAGATGAAGACCAACATGGTGATTATTTGGGGGGAGATAATCCATTCTTAGAGAATTTACATGCTCCTTTCCTTCGGTATTTTTGTTCCTTTATTTTTGAATTAAATGCACCAAAAAGAACAGAGGAAAAAGAAAGAACATGGGGGTGAGTTCATATTGGTTGACTTGACCCTTTACGACAACCTTGAGGGTGGAGACAGGGAAGACAAAGAAGTTGTTTTAACTCTGAACTTGTAACGTGTTAATCTGGGTTAGCTATTCATGTATTTCTCTGTGTTTACTGAGTCCCACAACTCCTCTAGGAATGAACACATATTTAAAGACCTCAGGATATGTATTTAAAATATGTTTTTGGTAGCTCTAGTTTCTGTTATCTCATACCTTTGGCTTTGAAGCAACATGGATAGTGCTAGTAGTACAATTCTTTCACATCTTATCTTTTATTTGTAATCGAATATCAATAACCTGAAAATGCTGCCTTTGCCTCACACTAAATCTTGAAGTTAACTAAAAGCTTCGGAAGACCGTCTGGCCTACAAAACTTTCCTCTCTTCCATAAATTGTGCATTAACTGGCCCCTCCCCCACTCTAATCTTCCCTACCATCCTCAGTTCTCATGTAATTAAACTAAGCACACACAGGCATTTGCGGGCTACGGTGAATTTTCTCACAAAAGGGATTCTCAGGAAAGCCATGCTACAAAGCCTTCACAGGTACAGAACTGCTCACTAGACTCACTATCAGATCTTCACAAGGTTGGTCTGCTCCAGTGTTGTCTTGTGCCCCGGGCATTTAGCTGGGTGTGATGAGGAGATGTCACAAGGTTTCTGCACCAATTCTCTACTTTCAGCCTAATAACTCCTCAATTCAAAAAGTATGTCCTCTCTAAACTACCAAAACACATTTGAGAACTCACGGAGAGGCAAGTGTTAGAGAAGAGAAGCTGTGAGAACCGGGGAGAAAGGAAGATCTAGGGACACAAGGGTGTAAAGGGTGGGGGTACTGAGCTGAGGGTGGGAAGAAAGGCCAGGGAGAGGGAGGAGTTGCACGGTGTAAGTGCTATGTAACCCCTCACCTCACTCCCACCCCTACATAGGGAACTCTCCAGCACAAACTCTCAGTCCCCATCCTGTCAACATGGCCACGATTTCTTTTAATAACTCAACTTTAATGCCCTGTGAACTTTACAAGAAGTGGAAATTAAATCATAAGTGACACTTCTATAGAAGCAGGTCACATCACAAAAGGATGGGCAACAGTATCGTAAAGATCACTGTTGAGATCAGTCAGAATGGCTATTATTAGAAAGCTAAAAAACAGTAGATGTTGGCACGGTTGTGGAGAAAAGGGAATGCTCGCCCACTGTTGGTAAGATTGTGAACTAGTTCAACCTCTATGGAAAACAATGTGGAGATTTCACAATGAACTAAAAATTGAATTAGCATTTGATCCAGTAATCCCTCTATTAGGGATCCACCCAAAGGAAAAGAAGGTATTATATAAGATACCTGTACTTGCACAGTAATTGCAGCACTATTCATAATAGCAAAATCATAAGACCAACCTAAGTGCTCACCAATGATTGACTGGATAAAGAAAATATGGTATATATACACTGTGGAATTCTATATAGTCATAAAAAGAATAAAATCATGTCCTTTATCAGCAACATGAATGGAGCTGAAGATCATCATCCTAAGTGACTGACTCAGAAACAGGAAACCAAATACGGCATGTTCTCACTTATATGCAGGAGCTAAATGACCACAAAGCTGGAAATAATAGATACTGGGGACACCAGTAAGGGGGAGACAGGGAGGGGGGCTGGGGTTCAGAAATTACCTAGCGGTACAGTATTCACTATCTAGGGAAAGGACCAACTGAGACCCAGTCTCTACCACCACACAATATGTCCACGTAACAAACATGCACTTGTTTCTAAATTCTAAAATTTAGAAAAAAATGATGATATAGCAGTTTGTATATCCTAGCCATTCTCGACTTGTCAGACTACTTACAAGGGCAATGTGATATTTAAAAGATGAAGTTCTAACTAAAACAATAAAACAAACAAACAAAAAAATACCCCGGGACTGTTTAAAACTTAAAGAACCAAAGTTACTCATTCATCAGATAGAAATAGATTTTGGAGTTTTACTAATTTGCTATAGTGCAAAGTTGTGTACATCTTTATTAAACACATAGGGCTGCATCACTTCCAGAACTATGCTGTGAAACGGGGCATCTGTCTTGGCTAAATGACGTGACTATGAAGAACCTTCCATATACACTGTTCCCCACGCCAATCCCATATGCAGTCCCATGCTAATATCAGTCCAAAATGCTTGCAACTGTCATCTTAAAATTTATGACTATTTCCAGACACTCTTGAAGATGACATTTTAATCAGGAGGTGAGGATAAAACGTAAGTATATGTATTTATGGGCTTGTTTTCACATCTTTTATAATTAGCATTATTTGAGGAAGGGAATCCCAAATAAAATTTGGGCTAATACATCATATTCATTACAAGCACGTTCTCTCTCTCTCTATTTCTCTCAGCCTATATATACTTAAAATGAACTTAAAATGAAACTTTGAGAGGCTTAAGCTATAATAATTTAGTTCAAAGCTGAGACTTCAATCACATCTTGCAGATCAAATTGCCAACACAATTTGAAGAAGAGGGGATGTTTCTAATCTCATGTAATTTACTATACAAAACAAGCATCTTTTTCTTACAGAAAATTCTTGTCAATATGTGTCTGCCAACTAAACAGGGTAAGACTTGAAATTCTGTATCAGAACACACTGAATCAGAAAAGCTATGAGTTTCATTTTGCCCTTTTCAAGTCACTTAAGATAGCAAAAAACAAAGTGAGGTGTCCCTTGTTTATATCTATTTTTAAAAATGCAAGTTCTTGAAAATACACCATAGAGCATAAAAATAATTCTGCCCTACTTTAAACAAAGATTCCCCCTTTAAACTCTGTAGGGAAAACTTGCCAGTTCTTCCTATGTTGCTCTCCTTAATATCAGGTCACATCACAGAATGTAAATTGAGCCAGGGCAACTCAACAGAGGGATAAAGTAATGATGGATAGAGTGAGGTAAAGAAGGAGTCTGGTGCACACGATGTTCAATCACAAGTTCTGGGTTAGGGGTGAGTGATATTATACCAGCTTAATGGACTCACCAGTGCTAATTAACCTAGGACACAAGAAATGACCAAATGCATCATGAAAAGTTGCTATAATTCTTCAAGTAAGTCTTGTGATCATAGAAATAATTCACAGGCCAAGTGTCAGATGATGCTTGATGGTAGCCTTAAAAAACGTTCCACCACACACAAAAGATCCTTCCAGCCACTGCAATAGTTGCTCAACCCTTTCAAACATTTTCTTCTCTTAAATGAGATAACCTATTAAAATACCAAGTTCATAAATAAATAAACCTCAGTTCTAGCTCTCTTCCCTGCCTCTTTCTTTGGAGGAAATCTACTTGAGCTTTGCCCAGAGAATATAATTCTGGCTCCATTTTACCACCTTCTCAGAATTCATATGTAGTGAGGATGTACTGTCTCTTTTTCCTCTGGTAGGAGGAAGTCTGATGATTGTGTCATCCATTTACTCCTGTCCTCCCATGCCTTGGAGACCATCCTGATCCCACATCAGCTGGGAATCCTCCCCAAGCAGAACCAGAAAGATTCAGCTAAGCTGTGACCCATCGGAGGCCCAAAGTCAGGAGACTGGGGAGGTTCAGGAGTTGAGGGCGAGGTTGATATAACTGTAGGATGGGCCTAAGAGAATCGATTATTTACTCTGCCCAATCTGGTCCAACACCAAATTAAAAGAAACATCCAAGCTGACCTTGGACTCGTCCCAGGATTATTTGCATGAAATATGACTTGCTTCTAAACTAGACTCTCCAGATCCACTGTTTATCTTTCCTGATCTGGAATCAAGTCCCTTCCAACATTCCCCAAGGGCACTGTTATCACATTTTATTGGTGGAGAGTGCACTGAAAATGACCTAGCCTTTGGGGGTCCCCAGTGGACAGCTGAAAACAATTGTGGTAGAGTAAGTCAGGACCAGAACTAGGAGATCAACTTTCCTTTTGCAAAGAGGTGTGCTCTTCTCTCATATTGCTCCTGGGAGGACGGCTGCTCCTGGTGGCCAAATGCCTATACCTCATCAGGAAGCAATAACAGAGGATCAAATGGAAGGCCTCATGCAACTCAAATTTAACCAACTCTCGGGTTCCAGGAGTGTCCTGTCAACGTGCATTTTGTAGCTGGGAAAGGAAAGGAACTGCACTGTTTATCCTGCCAAGAAGATAATGGAACCAGTAGATAATGGAACCAGCAATTTCTGAGTTTGCCTCAGGAAGGTTTAACTCTTCATGAACCACACACTCTTGAACTCAGGCTAGAACACCACACACTTCAGGTTTCATACCAAATCATGACTTGGTTCGAGTGCAAATGAAGAAGTGGGTGTGCTGGGACTGGCACCAGATGATCCTATTTTGACCCCAAGGCTCATAGATCATTAAACAAACTGCGATCCTCTCACTATTGAAAACACTATCATGAGCTAATAATAACATCAGTAATAATAATGGCTAATACTTTTGCATCCTTATAATGAACACAATGCTAAATACTTACATATGTATTAACTCATTTATTTCTGATGACAACTATGTGAGTTGATTGCTTTCCCACACTTCAGGTATGATGTAACTGAGGCATGGAGAAGGTAAGCATGTCCAAGGTCACAGAGTAGTTAATTGGCAGGGCCTGGGCTTGGATTTAGGTCTACCTGGCTACAAGTTTATGCTCTTAACCAGTTCAAAAGACTTCACTTACAGCAAAAGAAACTTGTTTGATTTGGATAGGAAAACAGAAAGAGACAATTCTGGTACGTTCTCCTTTCAATAATTCAATGTGAATTGTTCAAAGTGAACAATTGAGATGCTTCTCAGCATCTGTGACTCACTCCTTCGGGACCCCAGAGTGCTGTTATGGAAATAAGTTGCAACGTAGATCATACTTTTGTTCTAATATATGCAACAAAATGCAAGAACTTCAATTCTGAGATATCCAGAGTGGTTGACTCCTTTCTTTTGCCCTTTGGAAAGAGTAAAATTTCAGTTTGTTTGAGACAGAGCATCTCTAACTTTGATGCTGGCCTGGTTACTCAAATATGCAGTAAAAGTAATTTTGGGAAGTACTCACTCAACATGTTTGATATGGGAAAATATTCACTTATCTCTTTCTATAGAGCTGCCACACACCCCAAAGTCCCATAAAAATTGCCCCATCATATTGTCACTGAGGACAATCATCTGGGCAGAAAAGGTGGCCTTTTGGGGAGAGGGCACTGAAATCCCAACATCCAGATCCACTGAGTAGACGGGGTTGCATGACACTGTGACTTAGGAGGTCTTGGCCTATAGCGCTGTGGTAGGTATGATGAAAGTGAGAGCAAGGATCACATTTCCCAAGGAACCCAGAACACCATACCAGACGTAGGCATACGATAGCCATCTGCCGAGATTATGATGCCAGAGAACTTCCATTGGGGTAGCATGAAAAATGGCCTGGCCCCTTCAGTTTCAAAAGCCTCAATCCCTATCTACTTTGCTTTGATGGAGTGCAAAAATGGGTTTGAAATGTGATCTCTCAATTATTCCCAAAAGAAAGAGCCATAAGCCAGACCCCTTTCCATGTTCCATCTTCACCACCAGCTTTGAAATTGAGACCATGTTGTTGGGAAGGGTTAAGAAGGAGAAGGAGGATACCTCTTTTTGTTCCAACTTTGGCTAAAGTTAAAAGTGATTTACCCCTAAAATATCTGTTTAGATATGCACAGCTGGATATTTGCTATATCAAATGTGAGACATGAATAGAATTCACCAAAGAAAGTGAGTACACCATGTGACTTGAGATAGAAGCTGAACAAAAATGTTGAATGATTTAAACTTTTATTTCAGATGAGATCCTTGATTCAACAAGCATATATGAAAACCCTACTATGTGTCAGGCACTGTGCTAAGCTCTATGAAAACAATAGAGGAAAATAACCCAGACATGATCCCTGATCTCATGGAACATGTAGTGTAATGAGGGTGATAGACATTGATCAAATATTGATAC
The DNA here is from genome assembly GCF_000164805.1 of Carlito syrichta. Classification (NCBI taxonomy): domain Eukaryota; kingdom Metazoa; phylum Chordata; class Mammalia; order Primates; family Tarsiidae; genus Carlito; species Carlito syrichta. Next base: position 407,461 of record NW_007258159.1, on the reverse strand, counting down.
ATATGCCTGTAAAATCCTAACCTGCCAAAGAACAAATGCATATTGCTATGAGAGTATCTAGTGGTGGGGCATGACTTTGGTTGGAAGGTTAGGGAAGACTTTTTTCAAAAATTTTAAAAGTTGGGGGTAGTCACCATACCACATTAAGCTTGCTCTAAAACTTTAAGGGGGTGAGTGTCTTGTAAAATTAGGAAAAGAGGAGAACACAGTCATTGCATTGTGGGGGCATCGGGAGGGGATAGAGGATTCAACAAATATTTGTCAAATGACTAAAGTCAGAAATACCGGAAGGATGTTTAGGGACCGAAGCAGCGTGATCTATGGACACTCATGTTCCTGAACTGTGCGAGGTTCAGAGAACCTCATGCCCCTGTATACTTGAGTGGTTTATAGAAAACAGAAGAAAAAAAAACTAACTGAAAACTCCTTGGAAGTCAAGGGGTTTGGTTACCTGGGCCTCACATGTACCAAGTGCCCTGTCATGGGTGGGGCTCATGGGTGGGGTTCTCCAAAAACATATACTGAGACAAAGTTTGATATGAAAATTATTTACCAGGGAGAAAACAAATTTTTATTCTTCATGTGAATCAGGGCCCTATTCTGTCTTGCTCCACTCCCCATTTACTCTTCAGTAATTATTTTCTTATGGTCCATTGAGCTCTAGGCACACGACATGCCCACAGTTTAGTTGGGTAACTGACATGCTAGAAGTCACACAGGCACGCTGCAGAATGAGTCAGCCTGGGGGAATCGGGAGGACTTAAAAACTTTTCTAGAAAGTGAATTGCAACTAGACCAATAACCCAAGGAATGTTTGGGAGACTGGGCAGTCTATATTTATCCAGGCCTTAAAGAGAGTTAAGTGGGCTGTAATCCTTGAAACTAGAGTTGTAGAGGGAGGTAACTAGATTTCCCCAACCTTTGAGTTGAACAGACATCATATTCATCAAGTGTTTTAGTCCACCCCTCCCACCTAATAACAGAACAGGAGCTGTGAAAACAGTTCCCAATTCTAAGATACTTTAACCATTTGACTTCACCTATGAGGTTAAGGAAAAGAAACCAGTGTTAAGCTTTTTTACTAATGGTTCACAATTCTAAGTTTTGTTGGGGGAGTCTAGCAGGCAGCATCAATACCAGTTTTCATTTTGCAAGGAGAAAGGTGGCAGATTTCTCATTCGCTGAGCGGTGGAGGGTAGGGGGGGCTGAAGGAGTGTTTGCTAAAGTCAGGGAGATGAACTTGGCTTTGCCTGCAAAAGTGATTGACAAGCTGGCTTCCCACTGCTCCGGAAGGAACCCAAATGCAGGGGCTCAGCAGAGCCTCTTTGCCCACCAGTGGTTACTCGGTTCCCTGCTGTTGGGGATCACCTCTCAGGAGTTTGCAAATAAAGTTTCTTCCTGTAGTTTGACTCTTTCCCACTTGGCAGGCTTTATGTCACTAATGGATCCAAAATTAATGGGTCCTTTCTCCCTTCCTCCCTTGGATCTCTGACAAAGTCAGCACATTCTGGGAAATGTGGCAGGCAGTTAGTTATCACCTACGGCACATCTCAAGGGGCTGGGCCCAGGCTAGTCTCCTCAGACCTGTGGCTCTCCCATCACGTGCCTGGAATTACATGGAAACAAATGCAAAGCACATTCAGGATCTCTTTAGATTATATTTATAGAAAGATCTCCGTTTTCAGATGGAGAACACCACCTATTCTTTTGGAGGCATCTCCTATGTGTGAACAAAATTCGATTCAGCCAATACAAATGGAGTCACAGTAGTGGCTCACATACTGCACGCTGTGATTGGAGAGTGTGATGATCACCATGGTTCATTCTTTCCTTGCGAGAGGCTCATAACTCAGGTTGAGTCTTGTGCCATTTGTTCTCATTTTCAGCAACTGGATTTGTCTTTGAGTTGTGTGACTTGCTAGAGTGGTATATTATGACTGTTCTGAAGCCATCACACCAGACTACTTGGGCTTGAATGCTGGTCCTGTCATTTATTATCTGTGTGACCTTGGGCAAGTAACTAAACCTGTCTGTGCCTGTCTCTTTATCTAAAAATAGGGATTGTAATAGTATCCCTATTTTACAAATAAGAAAACTGAGACTCACAGGGACTCGGTAACCACGTTGTTATGTGCCCAACACTGAGTGCACCCATAACAGGGTCTGGTCCATAGAATGCATCAACTGATTACTGTTGTGACGTCAGCTTCTCACTCCTTGGTGAGCCCTCTGGAGACACTTGGGAAGCACAGGCAATGGTGCCTGAGCAAGTTTGTGCTTCTCTGCTTCCTCCTCCAGATAGGGCTAAGTGACCCACACAGGATCAAACTCTCCACCTCTGCAAGCTTGGTGCTGCGCCCTTGCTCACTGAGCTAACCATCCAGGCAGCGCAAAGATGATGTCGATAAAGCTCGTAACTACCAAGCACTCAGTTCAAAAGATGTCAACCTCCTTTACTCCCTCATCCAAAATTCCTTCAAGATTTAAGTGCACCTTCTAAGTTAATCTATTTCAAACATTTGCTTAAGAAATACAAGAAGTAAAAGCGCCTGCTGCTTTACTCAAAGTTGAAAATGGAGATACCGGTCTCTTCCCCCACTGGCTCTGCATTCTATTCCCCCAAAGTTCTTTGCAAGAAAAAAATTATGTTGGCCACAGTTGCAATCAGCTTTAATTCATTCTTTATTGCAGCTCTGGTTTTGTGTTATTTGAGCTGGTTTAACTGTTAAAAGCGTTTCAAATGTTCACATGGTCTGCATTAGGTTACCGAATTAAAACAGGAACAGCCCACCAAATGTAGCTCTCTGAAATGCAAACCACATGAGTTTGATTTCTTTGCGGTATAACCTTAATTGGGTTCAGGGGTCTCCAAGACTTACCTGTCTATCTGCTCTGTGATGGCCTGATCTGATAAGACTAACTTCAAGGGTCTGAGGGATCAGCTCTGCCTCAACTTGAGTTTCAGAACCAATGCTGACCGTTGGGTCTGCATTTCAGCTCCACCCATTTATGACTATCCAAACTCGGGGCAGTGGGGAGTCGCAGCCCACCCCCTCAGGGTTCCTTCACTTGCTGTTCTAGTAAGTGTCTGGCACACCCAGAGCATTCATGTCCCATGCACAAAGTGCTGAGAAATTGCTTATATAGTCGCTTAAGCAATATTCTATTAGCACGGCATATGGTTGGGATGTGCCTCCACTCCTTACACCGCACAGTCAGATAGACCAATGACTCTTCATTTTCTGACTCAGTAGAAATGAAAGTTTGGGGCTCAGATTGTCCCTTTTTTGGCCTTTTGGTAGCACTACCAACCAGTCTCCCCCTTGGATCCTGTCCACCTTCTGGAAAAGCTTCCCTAGCTCCTAATTTTTCCCAAGCTGGCCTCCCCTCGGCATTTCTAAAGGCAGGTGGACACAACAATGAACCGTGGTTCAGTTCTTAGGAAGAGCTGTACTTCCCCCGTGTAGGCTTCCAATAAAGAGTCTCATGCCATAAGCAAATCTACACAGACTTTCTCAGTATTTCAAGCAAAGTGCTAAGCAAGCCACCACAAAACACGAGGCCTGGGAGGCAAGGAAGTGGGGGAAGAAATCAGCTGCACCTGTGACCGATCTACGATAGTGGGCAATGGAGGTGAGAAACCAAAGAAGACGCCTGAGTTTTAAGTCTGATGCTCGAGTGAAAAATAATACGCCCTGTGGGGTGCGATGGCTCAAGCCTGTAATCCCAGCACTTTGGGAGGCTGAGGTGAGCTCACGGGTTCCAGAACAGCCTGGGCAACTTGACGAGACCTCATCTCTACAGTAAATCAAAAAATTAGCCAGGTGTGGTAGAACATGCCTTATAGTTCTGGCTACTTGGAAGATTGAGGCAGAAGGATCGCCTGAGCCCAGCAGGTCAAGGCTGTGGTGGCTTTGAGCGTGCTACTGCCACTCCAAGCCTGGGTGATGGAGTGAGACTCCAACTGAAAAATAAAAAAATAAAAAATAAATCACCCTGTGCCTTCAAGCTACAAAGGAAGATTTAGAGACTATGAAGAGGAAACATGGTGTCCTCTGACCATCGCCCTTCCCTTGCTAAGACATGACTCTAGGGACACAAGACAGAGACATTGTGAGGAAAATCTGATATTTATCCTGTTTGGGATAAAAGTAGATGTTTTATGGAGACCAAACAGTGCTCATTTTTGTTAAAATAGTGGGAAACATTTTCAGTATTTCCTCAAAAGTCCGTTGATCATACAAAAAATTCACTTTGGCAACCTGCAAGATATTGAAATCTTTCTATATTAACTATGCACACTAATATGACTACCTACAGCCATACTCTGAGCTAGTATTTAGGTGGTAACAATGATAATACTTAATGTCATTGAGTACTTGCTATGTGCCCGATAATTTTCATCCATTCTTACTGAATCATCACATTTTAACAGATCGAGGAACAGAGGCACCAAGCAATTAAGTATAACTTGCACAAAGTCAATATAACCTGGACTTGAATCTGGGTTCCATGATGACAAAGCTGTGCTCCTTACCACCAGATCTAATGCTTTTCCTATTGTCACAGCAACAAGAGACTGAAGACAAGGAAGATGAAGACAGATTGTGGAAGGAGCTGATGTAGCTTGTCTGGAAAGTGGGGCCTTTATCATAGAAGCTTCACACAGTCCTGTTTTCTCCCTGCTCCTTCCTGACCAGAATAGACACTGCCAGATAGAGAAAAAAAGTTATGTGAACGCACTACCTAAATAAATGAACCATGGATATTACAGAATCTTTTCCAGCGTCAAGATTAGTTTTTAATAATAAGAAAAGCTAGAAAGGAAAATGACATCCTACACGAAAAGTGACCATAAATATACTTAAAGTCTTATTCTTTGTAAACTTCAACAACAAGAAAAAGAACCATAAATAAGTATTAAACTCTATTTAATGATACATATGCTAAAGTGGTTAGGGGTAGAATCACTGATGTCTGCAATTTGCTTTGAAATGCATCCAAAAAATAAGATGGATTGATGGATGGATAGAAGGAAGGAGAGATGGATAGCTGTATGATAAAGCAAGTCTAGTGAAACGGTCATTGTAGAATTTAGGTGGTCAAGATACAATTCTTTAAGCTTTTCTATGCATTTGAAAATTATCATAGTAGAATGTCAGAGGAAAAGTGACCCTAGCATGAGTGTTACACTTCTACGCTGCTGGTTTCCTGACATTGCACCTGGGTTATTTAGAAAGCTGGGCAGGTTGAGAAGGGAGAAACTTGGTCACTGGGAAGAAAGCCAGCATGGGCCAATAATAATCTTGTTCCTTCCAGGGAAAACAGAGGCTTGGAGAACAACTCCTTGACCGCTTCTAATCCAGATTCACAGTCTCGAGAAAGATTCTCATGCCAAAAGAAAATGAAAGGCAAAAGAATAGATAACACAGCAGAGACTAGACAGAGCTGCAAATGAATGCTAGAATGGCACACAGTTCTTTTTGGTTTTAGACCTCGACTTGGCAGGCTTGTATATCCCTAGAAAAAAAATAGGTCCTGGGTAAATATTTGCTGAATGAAAGAATGATGAATGAATATTTTGTTGAAAAGCACTGAAGAAGATAAAAATACTTCTGCAGCTACTTATTTCACCTGTTGATCTCTTGCTGTTCAAATTAAGAAATTGCACTGATGTTTCTTTTCAACTACATGATGCCTTTTTAACTATATAATATCTCTTTTCAACCCTTTCATACTCCTATGTGCATGCACACCTATACTAATAGAGTCCCTCCATACTAGGTAACAGGCTGGGAGTTGCAGGAGATACAGAAATACATAAAGCACAATTTCTGCCTTACAGACTTAAAACCTAAGTACAGACAAACACCAGGGAACTATAATACAAGGTCTGATGTAGTAAGTACCATGAACTGCAGAGATTCCATCTAGTTTTGTTAAAAACTGACCTTACAATACAGGATCTATATACAGTATTCAGATCACCAGAAACAATTCCACTACATATAGGAATTGGTCTTATCCAAGAGATGGTGTGATCCAGGACATTAAAGGCCAAAAGTAGAACTCTGTACCACAATAATTTTCAAAGTGTCCTGGAGGGTCTGAAGCCATTCCTCTATTTTAATCCAAAGGGTGGAATTCTCACTTTGTGTCAAGAACATAATGTTTCACAGAGGGTCAGTCCCAAGTAGCCTGGACTCCTGATCTGTGGTGAAGAGCCCCTTGCAGCATCCTTGGAAGCACTAATGCAACGAGACACGTGCTGGTAAACCCAGGTGGCAGAAAAGTAGTCAGGAAACTCAATGGGGAAAGGACAAAAATCTGGGCCCACAGAGCCATTTGAGGTATTGAAAAGGAGGTAATGTTTTCCACGAAAGGGCATCCAGTTGGAGACTGGTCTGAGCTGGCTCTCGTTTTATAACCTCTCAACACATGTGTGTAGTCAAGGCTGAATTTAAAACCTATACCGTGAACCTTAGGAAAATAAACCACATTAAACAAGCACAAATTGAAAATATTACACAAGAGATTTCACAGGAAATTGGTCCAAATTTAGCCTCGCTCTTTATGTATTTAAGCCTCTTATTCGTTGCTTAGAACTTTATATCAGGATTTTAATATGAGTCCATCCCCCCCTGCCCCCACCCAGTCCAGTCCACCTCCACAATGGCCTGCTTAGTTTTACAAAACTTATTTTTTTAACTCCCAAAGAATCCTGCTACCTTTGGCCTGCTCTTTCAGTGCTCATTAACACATGTTCCCAAACGGTGCACTGATGACTCACAGCATCAATGCCTAGGTGAGGTTGAACATGTACCCAAGAAAAGCCTTCGGCACTGCCAGAGACAAGTTCTGTTGTATGATTCCGGCAGGAAGCACACTGCACCGGCAGACATCAACACTGACTTGACATAAAAGACGACAATAGTTATGACAAATGCCATCAGCAGCAAGCCATCTTTGTGTCTTGCCGTCTCAGTCTGACTTTGAATCTCTTATTCTCTCACGCTACTTTCCTTTTTTTTGTCGATTGGTTTTGTTTTACTTTTACTTTTGCTGCATTGTTTCCCTCAGCCTCCTCAAATCCTTTCTTTGGAATGAAGCCAGGCACAGAGAAATAAATGAACGATTTAGGGTCCCATGAACATGACAATCCACCTTTTGCAATACCATTTGAAGTGATGTGATGTTCTCTTGGTTGGTCACACAGCAAGAGGATCCCTCCCAGAAGCCATGACTGGACCACTCTCTCCACCTCAGGTCTGGACGTTAGCCATCAGAAATTCCCTGTGAGAGTTGCCAGGACACTCCAGTCCTCGGCCCTTCTGAGCCAGGCAGTTGCGAGGTGGGGAAAGCAATGCCAAACCAGAGGGTGGTTTTGTGGGATGGACAAACATGCCCTGAGGCCATGCTGGGCCGTCCCATTCTTTCCCACTAGTTGCTGCCAGCCAGAATGGGATTATTGCTGGAGTTTGCTTACAAACCACTTTTAGAAGACTTATTAAATTTGAACTTGTTTTGGATCTCATTTGGAATTTTTTAAAGATTTCAAAGTCAGATTCGTGAAGCTTCCCTACTTCTTTATCATACCAAAGAAAAAATGCTTGCTGGGGAACATGACTAGATTTATTCTGATCGGAATAAACCAGCAGGGCTCGGTGGCTCAGCCTGTAGTCCCACGCCTTGAGAGGCTGGGGTGAGTGGATTGCCTGAGCCCGTGGGTTCGAGACCTGCCTGGGCAACTTGGTGAGACCTCATCTCTACAATAAATAAAAAAAAAATTAGCCGGGTGTGGTAGCGCGTGCCTGTAGTTCCAGCTACTTGGAAGGCTGAGACGAAGGATCGCCGGAGCTCAACTGGTTGAGGCTGTGGTGGCCGGGAGCGGCCACTGCACTCCAGTCTGGGCGACAGAGTGAGACTCCAACTCAAAAAAAAAAAAAAAAAAAGAGTGGATTTCCCTGGATCTCCTTATGGCCTTCTTAGACCACAGTCCAGTGTTAGACCACAGCTAGCGAGGGGTGGGGGTTGACTAGGGCACTGGCAGGGACAAAAACCCCACTGCTTGTACTGCGGTGGAACTGCAGGAAGTTTCTTTACAGTTGTTATTATTTTGCTAATTCTTATTTTAGGATAATTAAAAGAACATCCTGGACTCCTCCTAGGGCTCAGAGGTGAGCTGGGGAACTCCCTGCGCTTCTCCTGCCGTGGCAGCCACCACACTCACTGAGGGGGTCTCTCTACAGGACTGACCGAAGCATGGGTTTGGAAGATGCCAGAGTTCCGACCAACGAGGGTAAGAACCACAAGGAGCACGAGCTTTAGGAAGTGATGTGTCCCATCAAACTGACTCAGTGAACTCGCCGGGGAAATTGCTTCAAATTTCTGGCTTACTAAAATGAGTAAGGAAATCAAGTTGACTGAGTACGCACTGGCATAAGGACGGGAACAACAGACATTGGGGAGTCCCAGAGGAGGGAGGGGGTAAGGATAGTAAAACCACCCACTGAATGCCATGCCTACCACATGGGTGGCAGGCTCAGTAGAAGGCCAAAGCTCACCACCACACAATATACCCATGTCAGAAACCTGCACATGTATCCCTTGAATCTAAGCAAATAAAATTAAATAAATAAATAAAGATTTGTTTTAAAGAAAAAGAAAACTCAGGATCACTCCACCCTCAAAAATGAAAAGTTCTAAAGATGTAAGAATTCAAACAAAGCAACTACAGAGAATACAAATGCAAAAAGGAGTCCTTTGTATCTATTATACTGAGAGGTAAATATGCCTCCTTAACTGGAAACATTAACTTTTCGAATGTTCAAGTGTTAACCTAGTTCCGACTGCACAGGTTGTCTGCAGCCTGCACCCCTACTCAATGACAGCCTCACACAAGGTAAGTGTCTAGTTGCTTTTAACACCCTCCCACACTCTGGGTGGTCATCTCGTGCCCCCTTACCCCCCAACACAATTCTGGTAGTGGGGCTTTATTGGATTTCTCGGAGCATTAGGTTTCCTGGAGCATATAAACTCAAGGATTTTTCCTTTAAATCACTCAAAGCCAGAGAAGAAGGCAGAAGGATGCTTCAAAAAGAATTAGGAAAAGCTAACAGATCAAAAGAACAGTCCTGCCACATAAGCTACTTCCTTTTTCAAAAACATGTATTAGAAGCACAGCAGCTAAAACCCTGATCAGTCATGAAAATTAGCCCTAGCCCGCCAGCTGAGGGGCTGAAAGGAATTAGGCATCACCTAAAAGAAATTTCTCAGTGATTAAGTTCAGCATCTGAAGCAACACACACACACACACACACACACACACACACACACACACACACACACACACACA
>NW_007258159.1:345808-398086 GCF_000164805.1 Carlito syrichta | reverse complement strand
CCCAGGGACACTCTAATACTCTCCAACGCAGGATAGAGCCACAGGTGAGCCTCCCGTGGGGCTTGGCTGGGATCACACGCTGTATGTGTTCTAGGATATAGGAGAAATTCAGAAACAAACAAACATCTCGTCATTCCCCCCAACCCGGCTTCAGTAACCACCATTCTATTCACTATTTTTAATAGAGTTAGGTAGAGCAACACACACACACGCACACACACACACACACACACACACACACACACACACCCCCAAGGCCCACCCTGGGTTATCCATCCTCAAATCCATCCTGGTGTGATTTCCTACTTCAGTGTCCACACAGGAAGTTTGCTCAGGGCTGCTAGAATGTCATTAGCTGCTAGGAACTTCTGGAAGGCTGAGTTTAAAAGCTCCAGTACCTACATACAATACTGACCTTCCTTTCTTTGCAAATTATAGGGTAGACAGCTTAATCAACAAAAAGTGTGTGCTTCAGAATCTAGCAGGTACTACTGAGCAGGGCACTCATGGTTAAAGAAAAACCGTTCTCTCCCTTGTTCACCAACAAGTGGATCTTTATGACAGGGTAGGTTTGTAGTCCAGGTAAAATGCATCTCCACTAAGATTTTCCCCCAGAAAATGTTAATGGTGGATCTGTTTGATTCAGAACAGGCCTCTTAATTCCCTCTCTGTACAAATGGAGAACTGGGGCATCTCACCAAACATGTCCCAGTTGCAAGATAGCTATTCTCCAGAGAGTAGTTTTATTTTTATTCCTAGGTAGCTTTTTCTCTTAATGTTTATATTCCTCACATCTTTTACAGTTCAACAAAAGGAGAATGGATAGATTTTTTTAAAAACCATGATTCTGTTGGCAAGACAGGTGAGTCCGTAATTTCATGGAGATGCATGTATTCATCTCCTAAGGCTGCAGTAACAATGTACTACAAACTTGGTGATTTGAAAGCAGAAGAAATGTATTCTTCCACAGTTCTGGAGGTTAGAAGTCTTAAATCAAGGCATCAGCAGGACTGGTTCCTGCAGGGTGCTCAGAGGGAAAAGCTGTCCCATGTCCTTCTCGTGGCTTCCAGTAGTTGCTGACAATCCTTGGCGTTCCTTGGCTTACAAGTGTATCACTCCAATATCTGCCTTCATCGCCACATGATGTTCTCTCTGAGTTATCTGATTTCCCTGGATCTCCTTATGGCCTTCTTATACAGACACCAGTTATTGAATTTAGGACCCACCCTAATTCACCATGACCTCTTCTTAACTTGATTACATCGGTAAAGACCCTATTTCTAAGTCGGGTCACATTCACAGGTGCCAGGGATTAGGATGCCAGCATATCTTTTGGGAAGACACGACCCCGCCCACAACCACACATGTGCAATAGTTAAAGATGTAAACAACCGAGTCTGGCCTGTGAGAGAAGGACCCGCTGAACCTGTGAAGGAGGAAGAAGTAAAGGACAGTCCTAGGGGCTAGGCACTGAGGAGGTCACTTCCAAGTAAGTCGCCTTTCCATTTCACTAAGGACGCCTAGAGGCACTGTTCAGGTTGGGCTGTGGTGGAGGTGAAATTGTAAAAAAGAGAAAAAAATAATAGTGCAATCCTGGAGGGCTACCCTGATACAAAGAGTGGAGATTTGCAGACTGGAGGTGGAGGAAGTGAAACACAGGCTCTTAGTCCAAGAACCATGCTTCTCTGCCCCACCTGGAGCTCAGTACCCCCTACCTCCTTGTGATCACACATGTTAGTGGCCCCTGCCTAGCGGAGTATACTGAAACAATACACCTTCCTTTGTTGTGGTTGTTCTAGCCTTTTCTGAAAGATTAAAATGTACAGACTCCCATGAAGTCTTTATATTTTCCTTCTGATGACTTTCTTCCCTCACATCCAGTTGCTAAAAGTTCTTTCATGTTTAATTTCTCCCCAATCACTTAGGAAGCCTCAGCCTCTCCGACCTTATCTACTTTCCACCATGGCTATAGTATCACTAAATCCTCCAAGAAATTGGTCTTTAAGATGGAACCTGCATACTCATACCAAGACCTCACTTTCTCTCTTATTTGCAGCACATAGAAAGAAAAGACTCTCCTAATTTTGTAGTTTGCAAACTATTTTCTGCTCTAGAACCCTGTATGCAAAGAAGCACTGTGTAGACCCAACCAAATTCACTAACGTGGAGCTGTTATGGTTAAGGGGATATCTGGGAGAGGGATACCCAGCCCATCTGGTCTCTCGCTGCACCCTTATCTTTAGCAGCCTCTGAGCAGACTCTGTAGAGTTCAGCTTAGTAGATTCCAGGGACATATATTTTAATCATTCATCTTTATATCAGCACACAGATATCACATTATAATGTTCTGGGGTCTACCTGCATTTTTGCTTTGTTTTGTTTTAAGGAAAAATCTCTGTGCAATTGAGAAAACAGCAGGCTCCCTAGAGTTGCCATGTCAGACTGTGTCCCGCCTCTTCTCTCTTGGAATCTGCCATGTAACTTTCCTCGAGGCTCTGACAGTATCCAGTTCTGTTTGGACGTGTCTCTAAAACTCACCCACACACCTAATTTAGGTACAATTATCAAAATTTGCAAGCTCTTTCATTTCTTGACTGGAGAAGAGTACCTAAAATTAAGCCAATTAATGGAGAGACAACATTTAATAGGAGAAAAATGAGGCCCATCACTATGAAAACCGATAGCAACAATTAGACTTTGGAAAACGCCCAGCTTTCCAGAGAAATCCATTATGAAAACATGAAGGACTGAATGCTTTCCTATGCTTAAAAACAAGCACTTCCTAATAGAAGACTAAAAAGGAAGTGGTACCACAAGATCTTTGATTTTAAAAGTTGACAATGAAACTTATTAAGGACTGATCTAAACAATACGCTCCATTTGACTTTGTAAAATGTGGTTCCTTGCGAGGGTTACCACTGAAAATGAACACATGAAGGTTCTATTTTTATTAAACTCCATGATGATGGAGGTCATCTCCCTTGGCCTTTTTCTACTCCTAAATTTCTAGAACAAATGAAAAGTGAAAAAGCAGCAACTCTACACTTTCATAAAATTTTACCTGAAGACAGGCTTTAATACTACTGAGAGAGTACTGGATTTATTTATTTTTTTTTTTTTACAGCACTGTTTTGTCATCTTTCATAAAAACACAGACAGGAATGCTACTTTGTAATACTTTCCCACTAAATAGTTTTCCTATGTATAACATCCAGAACCACAAATCACCAGAAATCACTGCAGTACAACTTTCATTTACTTCTTATTTATACAGGGGCATTTACGTGAAGAGCCTGTTTCACGAAGGGTAATGGCAGAATAAGTCTCTTTTCAATGCCTAAAACAGTTGGGGAAATTCTTCTCACTCACCCCATCCAGACACCACATCTGTGAGAGGCTGGGGACCATGTTGTCTCCATTCCTGAGGGACTGACAGAGCATTTCTTTTTTTTGTTTTGTTTTGGTATTTTTTTTTTGAGTTGGAGTCTCACTCTGTCGCCCAGACTGGAGTGCAGTGGCTGCTCCCACTCGACCTGCTGGGCTCCGGCCTGCTCGGCTCCGGTCCTGCCTCGACCTGCTGGGCTCCGGCGATCCTTCCGCCTCAGCCTTCCGAGTAGCCGGAATTACAGGCGCGCACTACCACGCCCGGCTGATTTTTTTATTTATTGTAGAGATGAGGTCTCGCTGCCCAGGCAGGTCTCGAACCCGCGGGCTCAGGCAGTCCACTCACCTCAGCCTCCCAAAGGCATGGGATTACAGGCTGAGCCACCGAGCCCGGCTACAGAGCATTTCTTACCCAGACATAGTGTCTCCCCTCACTCCTAGCGAGGTTGCCTAGGTCTTCCTTGTCCTGTCTAGGAATCACTGTTGACTTCGGGATGGAGGGCAGACTAGATGCCTATGGAGACAAGGCCGACATTCACTCAATTGTGATGGGTCTTACATGGCAACTGAAAGCTGTGGGGTTTCTTCCTCTTCTGATTCAGCAGTGTTTAGGAGGCTCTTGAGGGGTCTGATTCAGCCACTTGAGCTACAAACAACCACTATGGGAGGAAGAAGTGAAGGGGAGGAGAGAGACACCCTGTACTTGAGGGTGTGTGTTGTTCTCTTTAAGCACCCGCAGGCCTCTGCCTGTGACTGTGGTACAGGCCTTGGCAAGTAACCAACAAAGTCTACAGGAAAAATAACGTCTGGAAGAATATCTTGTCATGCTTTTTTTTTCTTTAATGGCTTGGTGAGTCTTTTTTCCAGGGACAGGCTGGTTAAAAAACGCCAGGCCACACTTTCCCTGATATCTCAAAGGAAGGTTTGGGAGGCGCCAGGGGTATCCCAGGCACGGTTGTTTCAAAATGACACAGCAAAGGGAAGAAGAAACAATCTAGAATCTGGAACCTGGAAAGTTTGTGGGCAAGGTGGCTGAACAAAGGAGGAAAAAAACAAAGGCAAACTCATCAGTGTCCTGCCTCCTAAACAGGTTTGCTGTTCTTCTGACAGCAGTCCTCCGTTCTTCTGTATCTTCTCTCTCAGGCCATTCCAAGTCTGGTCCCTAAATGAAGGCCCATCTTGTTATTTATTTATTTTTCTATTTTTAACTAAAGGGACACAGAGGCATGAAAGGAACTAACTTTCATCTCCAGACTCGAGGAAAGCCAAGAATTCAGACCCTTGATCAAAAAAGCTTGCAAGTGCAGGTCCCCATCCATGCTGGGTTTGTCTCTGGTGAACTTTTTGTTCAATTTGCAGCTCAATGGGTATGAAACCAATGCAGTAAACCAAGAGAAGGACGTCGTCCAAACATGTTGTAGCACTTGTGGGTGATTGCCCGGTCCTTTGTGTTCTATGGTTCCTGTGAGAAGCCTCGGTCTCAGGCAGGTTCCAAACTGCCAACTCAGTGAAGCAAATAATAATTATTCCTAATGGCAATAATAATTATGGAATGCAGTGGACCCAATGGAAGGTTGGTTGTCTGTGGCTTCAGGTGGGGCAGCCAAAGTTTCACAAACTTTTGAAATAAAAATTTCTCTCTGTGCACACATGCGCGTGCACGCTCGTGCACGCGTGCGCATGCACACACACACACACACACACACACACACACACACACATACACACACACACAAGCCAAAAGAGATCTGGACAAACTCACTCCTCTGGTTCTCTGCAAAGTGCCTGACTACAGAGCTAAATTAAATAAATAGCAGCTACCAACACAATGAAGGGGGAGAACTGGGGCACATCTAGTAACTGACACACACACACACACACACACACACACACACACACCCTCTCATTTTCCTTTTAGTTGAAATTTTTTCAACTTTTTCAATTCCAGACATATAGCCAGAGCTATGGTCAAGTGGCAGACATGAATAAGTGGATGTATTGCTCCTTTCTTCCTAGGAGAGATGGGGGGAGAAGGAGGAAGCAAGAAGAGAAAGTCAAGGAGCAGAACAAGTAGTCTCCAACCCCACTCCATTCCAACTATTAATATGAATCAGTCTCCTGGTTGATATAAACCCCTTTCTTGGTGAAGCCCCAAGCTTATGATGAGTGCCCAGCCAGTTTTCCATTAAATATTCATCCTTCTCCCCACAGACAAGGGACCACTTCTTAAGCTGATTCTCCTACCCCAGGTCTAGGATTTGGCTGTCACCATCCTCTGGGGACATCAGCATTAGCACTTAAGTATCTTCTCCCACATGCTAATGATGTCAAGGTGTCAGAGAAATAAAATGTAGCTTCCCTGAAAACATAATCGGTCATCAAATGGTCATTTTATAAATCATTAGGAATTCTTTCCATTTTCTGAAAATTAAGTGAATGGGCCAATGAGAGTCTACATGAGTTTTTTTCATTTTTTTTGAGTCAGAGTCTCACTCCATTACCCAGGCTGGAGTGCAGTGGCACGCTCACGGCTAATGCAGCCTCAACCTGCTGGGCTCAGGTGATCCTTCTCCCTCAACCTTCCAAGTAGCCAGAACCACAGGTGCACGCCACCACAACCGGCGGTTTTTAAAAAAATTTATTGTAGAGATGAGGGCTCGCCAAGTTGCCCGGACTGGTCTTGAACACATGGGCTCAGGAAATCCTCTTGCCTCAGCCTCTCAAAGTGCTGGGATTACAGGCTTGAGCCAACACACCTGTCTGGTTTTTTTCTCTTTTAATCTCATGATGCTTCTCCATCACTGTGACTATTCTTTACAAGTGGTTCCAAAGTGCTAGTGTAGCTTATTGTCATGTAAGGAGATTACACAGAAACATTCAGGGCATTATTAAAAACCATGCTACATAGACTACACCTGGAAAAATTCTTCAAGTGTTTTGACAAAGGTTATGTGCACGTCAAAAGACCGAAATTATGTTCTAGTAAAGCAAAATATTATGAATGTGTGTACATACACACAAAGACAATTTTTATTTGGGTGCACCTGGTCACCTTTAACAGCATACAGTTTAGCTGGATTATTTTAAATTCATTCTTTCAATGTTTTTGAAAGTCTATGATGATTTGGAATATGTGTCTACGAAGTTGCATTTTCATTTATTTTTGTTATTAAAAATACACCCTGACTCAACATAGGGCTATAGAAAGACTTTACTAAGTAGACTTTGGTTTCATTGAGTTTGTGGGTTCATCAAAATGGCTTCATTCCCACAACCCAAACGATACTGAAATAGAACCAGCTTCTTCTTCATTTACCTTCTCTTTGATCTAGCACCTTATTGCTTAGCTCTTTGACTATACAATTTGACCAAGACTTTTGAGAAAAGTGAGATGAAGTAGCATGCTAAGTAGAGATCCCCACCACTTTGCCAAATGATTGGCCTCCCGCCCCTGTGGAGTCTGAGACAACACTGTGCATCTGACAAGTGTTCAGTGGCTCAGTGACTCGGGGATGAATGTTTGCTGTTACAGTTATCACTATGCTCATTCATGTAGAAAATGCTCATGGGTTCTACAGACTGAAAACAATGCATTGGAGGGCAGCTGTAAAGTGCATACATGTGGTTTGTGAATTACCATATCTGAACCAAGATATGATGAGTATATGATTATTCAGGAAGTCATTTCTAGCATTTCAAAGATGTTTGGGGCCATCTGTTCTCTGCAAAGATCTGTGACCCTGCAAAAGCAAACCAAGCACATTCCGGCATGTCTCTACTCCACGCTCACAAGGGTCCTATCATTTTACAGACTTTACTGACCTAATCAGCCAAAATGCACTTCACCAAAGGAAGGAAAACTATAAAATTCCAAATTCCTTTAAATGTGTCTGGTACCATTAAGAATGTTTATTACTATACAGGAACTTTAAGTTGATATTTACCAAAAGCACAACATACATAGCTAATAGATTACTAGACTACTTGCTAAATATGAATGTATCTGTTTTATGGAATTTATTCTTCAACAGTCCATGAAAGCCAAGCAATGCTGTTGTAGGGTGTGAGTCACGATAAGGAAACAAACACATTTGTTCCTAAGAGCTTGTTTCCGAATTATTGAGAATGTAAGCTAGGAGAGAGTACTTATTAGAGAATCTAGTTTCATTCTTTCTTTTTATAGGCTGGCAAAGTAAGGCACATCGAAGTCAAGGGCCTATTCAAAGTCCAAGAGCTTGTGAGTGGTAGAGTCAGAGCCACCAGTCATGGTTTCTAATCCCTCAATCAATGACTTCACATCGCCTCACTGAAATAGAATTCCCTCTGTATATAAGTGAATCGTAATATCAAGGTTTCCTTTTACATTCAAAATTTGAAACCATATTGGATGATTATGTGTTATTCTCACCCAACAAAAGGTAAAATGTCTGTGGAGTTTGTGTAATCTAAACTAAACTAAATCCTCATTAGAAAGGATATAAAATATTATGGTAGAAAAAAACCTACTTGCTCTAACATAAATGAAAAATACATATGAGAACCTGTTGAAAGAATTATCTTTTGAATTCTAAAGTTTTCAATTATGTGAATATACCATATATGTAAAGGTTACCATAAGCTATCTGCAAATTCCTAGAATAGTGCTTCTCTTTTAACCCAGAACCTGACAATCAGTTCAGACAAGAGTTATTTACACTTTATGAAACATACAGTATGATAGAATTTAAAAATTCCAAATAATCTGAAATGCCCACTGGGACACCGTCCTGTTACCTGGACATGTTCAATCTTCAAAAGCACAAAATATACTTTCAGTTCCAAAGGATCTACTTAGTTTTACTAGGTTCATTGCTCCTAGCTTGCTCAACTGGCAGAACACTGCATATACTAATCATTTTCCCATAATAATACTCTTTTTTGTGTTCTTCCATAGATGGTTACACTCAGTCATGGGATTCTCTCTAAATACCACAAGCCATGAGAACCTGCTAGGTGTTCATTCAAGCTTCTGGCTTTGTAGACAGGAAATACTGAGCCAATCTTGATGTAGGAACTATAACAAGTACAGAAAAGTACAACTAATAATTGCATTGTTATTATGGGAGACTATACACTTTCAGTCTCAAATATTCAATTACTTGGCATCTGATCCAAGGCTTACCCATAGGAAGACAGTAAATAGTGATATAAGCTAAACTTTTATGTTTCGGGTCTTCATAAACTAACTCCCCAAATAATAATAATGCTAGACTGTAAGACAGTGGACTGCATTTTCCCATAGAACTGTGTCTGGAAAAATTGTCATCCACATCTCTTACATCGAACTTGTTTTATATCTTTTACTATTTCAGATATTTTTCTAGTTAGAACTTCAAAAATAAGCCACTGTCAGCAAAATGAGAATAAAGAACAATTTCCTGATAAGATTAGTTCCAGGGAGGATTCCACACATAATCATGCACACAGCACTGAGCCCCCAAAGAAGTTACATTGCCAAGTCCTTTTCAAAATTAAATTCATTCTAAAAATTATAAGCATTTTAGTGCTGAAAAGGACTTTGAGAATTTTCAAGTGGTATTGCCTATTTTACAGGTGAGGACACTTCAACCTGGGCATGTCAAATTTGTTTGGACCTCTGGGACAGTGTGGTGTAGGCAGTTTGGGTTCTAGTGCAGGGCTCTGGTCATTATCAGTATGACCTTGGGCATGTCACTTAATCTCTGACTCTCACTTTAGTCAACTGCAAAATGGGTGTGTTAATTTCCATGTAACAGAATTACGCATACCAGGCTGGTAAATAATAAAGAAAAACACACCAGGAAAAAGGAAGAGGTGGTTGTTATTTATCTAGGAGTTGAACTTGGAAGTCAAGTCTCTCTGACTTCATATGTCAGAACCTCTCTCTTTTACTGCCTTGGCCTTCTCTTCCCAAGTCCTACTCTGGTCTTGCTCTCTGGGATATGTGCACATGTCAGATAATGTTAGGCTCCTATCAAGCTCAGCTTCTGGTGGAAAACAAATCAAAAAAGAACATAAGTTTGAGAGAGAGAAGAGTCAGTGATGAGAATTTTGGAGCTAGACTGACTTTCTTAATTAGTTGGCGAACCCCTTTCAATATGGATGAAGGAAACTAGACCTGGGGAAGCTGAGAGTTTGGCCAAGGATGCAAGCCTTTTAAATGGCAGAGCCTGTACTCTCTAAAACCCATGATCTCTGAACCCATGACCAATAATTTTCCATGACTCCTCCTCTGACCTGATGTGGTTTGCTTCTGAACCAGCCCTTGTTTTCCAGGCAGATCTTTTCAATATACTGCACAAAAGAACAAATGTCTAGATTTACTGTCTGCACAGACTAGAAGAGAAAGCTATTTGCTGTAGAAGAAGGCCCTCGTCTGTGTTTACCTGTCCCAAAAATGAAAGGGGGAGGAAATGCATAGAAAAATTTCTATGGAAGCTTGAGAAACTCTGTGAGCCAGGCTTCTGCTTGTAAGGTTCAGAAATGAAGTCTTCCTCCAAGAGAAGGACACAGACAAAGTCACCTCTCTGTGCAGGAACTGGAACAAATCTAGAAGTTACACTGCACCTGGGTATGGAACAGTGGTCTTCCTGAAAGCTAAGAAGCAAAATATAGAGCAACCAGATGCTGGAGGCAAGGGGTAGTCATTCTCTGTGGTGATGTTGCTTTTCTTACACATGAGGGGACTTGACTAGAAAGTCTCCTGGTACTCTATGCTTCCGTGTGCTCAAGACATTCCATGATTTTTCTTCCTGGAGGCCAAAGAACTCCTGTATCTTTCTCCTGAAGGATCAAAGAAGCTGTTGGCAGGTCAGTGTGTGCCCACCTCTACTTTTGACTACCCTATGAATGCATAGAAACTTTTTGCAGGTAGACTGAGCATTAGCCAACTCCTGTGTGTAGATGTTTCTCCCAAATCTCAGTCATGCTCTTGTGTCTTCTGTGGCACTGGTATTGCCATAGACAGGAGAACAGGGAAAGCATGTGCATTTGAGTCCAATATACCTACATTCAAAGTGTTGTTCTTCTCACTGGATGGGTGACTTTGGATGAATTACTTCTCTTCTTGGAGAGATAAAACTGGGGGAGGGACTGGGTGCAGTACCTCACACCTGCAATCCCAGCACTTTGGGAGCAGAGGCAGGAGGATTGTTTGAGTCAAGGAGTTCAAAACCAGTCTAGGCAAAAAAATGAGATCTAAAAAAAAAAAAAAAAGGCTGGCAGTTGAGGGAAACTGCCGGGGGTGGGGGAAAGGGGACACCTCATCAACAAGGGTACCTGCATAATGAACATTTGTATACCTAACCTTGAATTGTACCCCACATTTTTAAAATAAAATTTTTGTTTTTAAAAAAGAAAAAAAAAAGGCTAAGGCAGAAGAATTAACTGAATCCAGAGATGAATGCTGCTGTGACCTGTGATTGTGCCACTGCACTACAGCCTAGGCAACAGAGTGAGACCTCAACTCAAAAAAAAACAACAACACAAAAAACAAAAACTGGGGTAGATAACACATACCTCTCTGAGCTGTTGAACTGTAGGAAATAACACGCAAAGGTAGCTCGGTGCCTGGCACATAATAGATACTGGATAGATATTAGCTTCCTCCCTCTTCTTCAGTATCAGTCTGCTAACCAAAGGCATCTCTAACAAAGGGCTCGAGCCACCAAGGGTGACCTCAGATTTCATCTACCCAGTAGACCAGCCCTCCTGTGTTCCTGAGGACACTTGAGACACTAAGACACACAACGCTTGCCTAAGGAGTCAGGTAAGAGCAAGGTTTGGGGAGAAAAGGAGGAGGACTCTTTCTGCTTCTTGGAACAGCCAGCCATGTGCTCCCATGTTCTGGCTCTGCCCCCTTCATCTGACCACAATACCATGTGGTGTTACAACTTTGAAATGTTAAGAAACATTATATTTCCTCAAGTATCAGTACTTAATGTTTTGTTCCACATATAAAACCCTGTGAGTGGAAGGCTGCCGGCCCCCTTGTCAGAGGTAATTTCTCAAGGCTCTGCATGGGATTTAACGGGAGCCATATGGTTAAGTCTGTCAACCCTCCCAGAAAGCATCCCCCTGAAGGGCCCTCGTAAATGTTTTCGGGGCTGTGAAAGATCCAGCAACTTTCCAACCATAAAGCTATGTTCATAGCTGTGATATTCAGCAAAACGCAAAGCTGGAAATAATGGCCCCTGGTCTGAATTACTCAAAAAGGCTTCAAGTTGTCCTGGGTAAGGGCTGAGGACAAGTGACAACCTGGGACCTGCCACCCCACTGCCTCCAGCAGGAGGGAGGCCAGGCTGAATGGCCCCGGCATAAGCCTGTGGTAGACAGTGACTATCTTAGTCATGCTCAGTTTGATGTGAGGAACTTAAGGAAACGCTTAAAAGTTGGTTCATATACATACGTATGCATTTACTGAGCTAGCACATTCTTGAACTGTAAGCCGCTTTGTTATTTAGGTCTGCTTAAAACTATGCCTTTCTGTGATAGCATCATTTACCGATTTCTCTCCCTCTTTTTTTTCCCAGAGTAACAGTGACACAAACCTCTCAAATGTATTAACATTCCCATCTTGATGGCACACAGGGCAGCAATGCCAACACACACAACAAAGTCACTTTTTTCTCCAATAGAAAAAAAAAATAGAGGGCAGGTACGGTGGCTCATGCCTGTAATCCCAGCACTTAGGGAGATGAAAGAGGGAAGACTGCTTGAACCCAGGAGTTGGAGACTAGCCTGGGCAACACAGCGAGACTTTTTTCTATAAAAAAACAAATTAGTAGGACATGGCAGCATGCGCCTGTTGCCCCATCTACTCTGGAGGCTGAGTCTAGAGGATTGCTTGAACCCAGTAGGCTGAAACTGCGGAGAGCCATGATTTGCCACTGCACTCCAGCCTGAACAACAGAGTGAGACCCTGACAACAAAAAAAAAAAAAAAAAAAAAAGAAAGAAAAAAAAAAAAGTAGCATTACTTTTGACACCAAGTTCTGAGACGTGATTAGCTTTTCTTTTAGTTATTATTTTTTGTTTGCCTGTTTGTTTTCCTTGGCCATGCTCATTGAGCTCCATGTGACATTCTGCATGACACAGTGTCAGGGACTGCAAAAAGAAAAAGAAAGAGGATAAAGAGGCATAGAAAGGGTGAGAGGAGGTAGGACTTATAATGAATTTTGACACTTCACTTTTACATAAAACAAGATTTTTTTTCTCCAGTATTTTATATAAACTTCTAGCTAAGTATTCGATCTGTATTGCAAATAGGATTTATGACCAAATGCCTGAGCTACACATCAAGTGGAAATGTATGTGCCAGGACTAAAATGGGTGTAGAAATCAGAAAGGGACTTCATGCATAAATGGGTTCACACATGCATTCTGTTGAACATATTTCCTGATATGGCTGGCCAATTCATTTTCTTAACCAGAATACATATTTGTAAACTCTGATGTTAGCCACATAACACTTCCATCATAAATAATTACTGCCAAATAATTCTCACCAGCAATCTAACTAATGAGTTTACCTATCTCCCCAATCCCCTACAAGGAATTAAGAAGTAAGAAGAAAATTTGGAGACTCTCTTGACAGTGTCTCCCCTAACCTGTCAGAACTCTGTACTGATATCTATTCTTGTAGAATTCTGCACTCCATATTACCTTCCTTGTTCTCCTGAAGAATTACTGAGGGTAAATTATCTACTATCCCTTATCCCATTAAGAGAAATTGACTTCTTTAGGAAAGCTGGGGGTCTATTAAGATTATAGCCACCTACTCTACTGATCGACTCCTGCAAAAATGTCTTATGCGATAAGAAATGAGAGCGAGAGAGAGAGAAAGAGAGAACTTCCAATATTGTTACCTCCTCATCCACCATTTTTCTCAGACTTTGCTGACTTGATTCCGAGTTAATGAGCCTATTACACGATCACTAATAAAAATGACTAGGGTAGAAATACCGTTTGGATTCTGCCACATATTTGGTTCAAGGAGGAATCGATTTCATCTATATTTAACACATGCTTGTTTTCTGTCTCACTTGTCTTCCCCACAGCCCAGGGCTCACTCTATTTTTTTTTCCATCTGGGAAACTTATCTCCTGAAACACTACCATCAATCAGCCAAAGACACTCTTCCCGACAGAGCGTCTGCCAATTTGACTAAGCACAAGTAGTCACTAGTTTGGGGATGCCTCCCACACTCTCCATAGCCGTGTGTTTTTCTAGCTTGCCTAACCACACAAGAGCAATTTGGGATATTTATACTTACTTCCAGTTTCTATTGAGATAATAGCACTACTTTTACAGAATTGGGCAGAGGGCATGGTATGGAGTCACTATAGTATGCAATGGAAGTTGCACGTGTTGCCTGTCTACCTACTTTGCACATTCTTTTTTTGTTTGTTTTTTGATTTCTGCATTTCCACTTCCTTTTGGTCATCTTTGGCTCAGCGCCTGCCAAAAAACATGAAAATCTAATGCTGACAAGGATGCTTACCCTTTGTCCCCAAAGCCTTGCCCGATTCCTGGCACCACTCCCATCTTGCAGCCCTTTATGTCAATACTACTCCCAATACTTTCAAGCCTCTAAACTGAAATTTTACAGCATGAAAAAAAGGAGACAGAAAAGAGCAAACGCAGGGTCTGCAGAAGCCAAGCCCTCGTAGAAGGGAAGGGGAGGGGGGAGCAGAAGCCAGGCGGCCCCCTCTCCCACAGAGTCTCAGTCGTGAACACACCCACTGGCCACAGCACAAGAGCCCTGTGCGTGGGCACAGGTGGGTCCCAGCCTTTCTGGCTGGATGCAGCTTAAGCACTGAGCCTGAATGAAGACTTTCATTGCTGTTTGCTGTTTTTCTTGGCCAGTAGCCATGGCAAACATTTGCAGGTGGCTTGGCCAGATTTTGACACTTAAATATTTGAGGTTGTGATAAAAATCAGAATATTACTACAATATGGTTCTGTGCAGCCTCAAAAAAATAAAATAAAGTAAAAAAAGCTATCTGCAATTTCAAATGCTCATTTAAAGACACAGTCTCCAGAGGGAACTCATGTTTTAAAATAAGTACTCATTTCCTCTTTCCTGAGCGAAATAAAAGAGTCAACCATCCCCAAATGTTACCACCTAGAGTTTCATATGGAATCCACTGGTGAGATGGGTCGGGTTCTTTCTTGCTGAGTCCCCATGATCATCTGGGCAAGGTTTGGAATGGGTCACATGGAGAAAAATGGAAATGGCAACATGTGTGGATTTGAATCGACATAGTAAGCACAACAGGGAAGACTCTAAAGAAAAGAAAAAGCCTCCCTCAAGCTTGGCAATGAGACAGCATCCTAAAAAGTGACAATTATCTCCTAGAGCACACCAGGAGAGACATACAATACCCTAGGATGAGGAATAAGTGGGAGGAGGGAGTGGATTGAGAGGGTGTCCATACCAGGGAAACACCCCCCTCCATCCAGCATAGTGTCACAGCCTACAAATGTCACCCAAATGTACAGTCCTGGGCCAGCTGGGTAAATTATTGACAGAGTCAGCACTCATCTTAAAATTTAGTGCTAACCCTTAAAAGATTGTTTCATAAAGACCAGCTTTGTACTAACAATGGCTGAATGCTAAGGGCCTCCAAGAGAGTAGTTGGTAGGGGGCAGGGGGCGGGGGAAGAGGAAGGCAGGAGAACTCCAGGGGGGAAGGAATGCTGTAAAACTGCTAGTAAACCCTAGCACATTTTATGTTTTTTCCCCTTGAAAGAAAAATAAAATAATTATAATTAGCTGGCCTAACTGTGAATTGGCTGCGCAAAGCCAAGCCACTAGAGTGAAGAAGTCCTTGGAGATTCAAACACTGTCTTTAATGAATTCCCCAACCTCTTAGTATGTTCTGGGTTCTTGCTTTAGATGGTGGCAACATTTGCTCTTATGGTCGTTTGAGAAGAAAAGAAATCTTTAACGAAGATACTTGCAAACTTAGCACTGGCCTCTTTAAACAAAGCCAACATTCAAACGACCTGATTGATTTTGCTTCTTGAATAGGAAACCAAATGGGCCCACAGAAAACTCACAAAATAGACATTACCCGGGACTCTTGTTTCTTAAGGTGGGTCTTTCCTTGTCACAACCCATCCTGGTAATTTGAGAAATGTGAGACAAGAAACCTCTTCTAGAATGTTCTTTTTTTTGAGTTGGAGTCTCACTCTGTCACCCAGACTGGAGTGCAGTGGCCGCTCCCGGCCACTGGAGCTTTGACCTGCTGGGCTCCAGCGATCCTTCCGCCTCAGCCTTCCGAGTAGCCGGAATTACAGGCGCGTGCTACCATGCCCGGCTGATTTTTTGATTTATTGTAGAGATGAGGTCTCGCTGCCCAGGCGGGTCTCGAACCCGCGGGCTCAGGCAATCCACTCACCTCAGCCTCCCAAAGGTGCGGGATTACGGGCTGAGCCACTGAGCCGGCTTCTAGAACATTCTAGGGAGGAATAAGCAAGTGTTGTCCCAGTGCTCGCAGTTGGCCTGGGATTCTGACAACATTAAAAACAAGGGGGAAGCAGACTCACTGACAAACTGTGGGGCAGCTTCTAACTTTTTTTTAAAGTTACCATATCCAATATTCAACTGAAAATTCAAACTGAATCCTGATTCACGTACCAAACACAGCAAGCTGCCCTTCTTATTTTAACCAGAGAATTCTGGGAACACAGAGCAGCCAGTTCTCAGCATCCAGCAATATAAATTTATCATAGCTCTTTGGCTTAAGTTATTACCTTTTCTTCCTAAAAACCCACATGCTCTTAAATCTTTGATTTCATCTTTACTCTTATGAGGTTGGAAAGAACAGACACCATCCTCATTCTGGGGATAAGGAAGCTGGGCCAGAGACTCTGCATTTCTGAGAAGCTCCCTGGAAATGCCCCGGCTGATCCTCAGACCACACACTGCACAACAAGGGGTTAGAACTATCACATGACACCAAGAAGCAGGGCTCTTTTCATCACATTATAGGGGGTGCTGGGATTCAGTGACAGGATCTTTGTACCAATCTTTCCTCAATGTCTGCAAATGTGTCTAACTTGCATAAATGCGAGGAAAAGAGCCTTCTTTCTTTGTTGTGTCCACTCCCGACATCAGGATGGACAAGGTCAGGGTGGGGAGGGGTGATAAGGAGGTCTTAACAAGAAGGAGAAGTAGGGAAGAATATGACCAAAGGGAAAGAGGACTGTGGGAACGCAGGAGTCTCCTGTTATCTACAGTTTTGCTCTCTGCAGTTTCAGTCAACCTCAGTCCAAACACATTCGATGGAAATTTCCAGAAATAAACAATTCATAAGTTTTAAATTGCACACCGTTCTGAGTAGCATGACGAAATCTCACACTGTCCTGGCCGTCCCCATCCCTCCCTCTGAGGACATGAATCATCCCCTTCTCCAGCGTGTCTGCCCTTTGGACACTCCCAGTCTGGTGGTCCCTTAGTGGCGATCTCAGTCATCAGATGGAAAAAATACACAGTATATATGGGGTTCGGTACTATCTTCAGGCATCCGCTGGGGGTCTTGGAATGTATCCCCCTGAGGATAAGGGGACTACAGCACATAGAAGACACAGGCGATGGGTGTGGAGGATCCCAGGAAGGTAGAGGCCTGCCCCGTTGGGGAGGAGGATGGGCTGGTGCAAGGTCCCTCGGCCATCATTAAGTATTTGTCCTGAGCACAACAATCTGGTCTCCATAACCACCACAGGTTTTCCCACACTCATCGTAAAGTTCACAAATCTTGTCTGAAGAAATGACGACACAGAATGACTTGCTCCTCTGCCACCCTACCCCTATGACCCAAAGTCTAGGATCAAAACAGCTTCCACCAAACAAAGCCTCCCTCTCTCTTCTCCCATCAAAAGTATCACTCGGAGGCACTAGACAATATTATCCAGGAAAACTAATCCATTCGAGCATCAGAAAGAAGGAGAAAGTCCAGAACATTCCCTGAGCTCCAGTCAGGACCCAGAGGCAGCCCTGTAGGTCTCCTTACCCAATCTGCCGGTTGGTGGACGGTGCCTGAGTGATGACAGAGCTGGACTGGGGCGACGGCATGGCTTGCTGAATCACAACGCTGGTGTCGTGGTTGGGCAGCCGGGTGCTGCCAAGCTGGTGAGCTCCGGGCCCCGTCATGGCCCCACCAACCGCATTATGCATCGAGATATTCTGCCCAGAGAAGACACAGGAGAAAGGTCAGAAGGACTCAATGTTTTTTTTCTACACTTAAGCTTTCAAAGGCCAAAATGGGGAATCTGGTCATGTCAACTAAATAGAGAGTTATGGCTTCTGGCAAGCCTTGAGTCCATTCATCTTGCAACCTACAGCTACGAGGAGATGAAAAATAACTACTCACCCTTAGAGTAAAGCATGTGGAAAATGCCTTAACACTTACTTATCACTCTGCTGCCAGCCTGACGTGAGGTTTGTATCTGGATGTTTAGTGCACACCTTTCCGGACATGGTGAGATATTCAGCATTAACAGTATCTGCATAATGAATATTTGTATATCTAACCTTGAATTGTACCCCACATCTTTAAAATTAAGAAAAAAAAAAGAAAATGATTTTTGCAGTCTAGGCATGGTGGCTCATGCCTGTAATTCCAGCACTTTGGGAAACCAAGACAAGAGAACTGCTTGAGCTCAGGAGTTTGAGAGCAGCCCAGGCAACAAAGCAAGATCTTGTCGCTACAAAAAATAAAAACATTACCTGGGTGTGGTGGCACATGCCTGTAGTCCCAGCTATTTGGGAGGCTGAGGTGGAAGGATTGCCTGAGCCCAGGAGTTCAAGGCTGTGGTGAGCTATGATCGTGCCAGAGTACTCTAGCCTGGGTGACAGAGCGAGACCTACTCATAAAAAAATAAAATAAAATGATTTTTGCATAAGTGCGTGATACTTTGATTTAGTGAATAGAGGTTCTGCATCCTCCTTTTTGCATGACAAGCACACTGGATATTTTTCATTTTCAGTCCTATAAGAATGACCAATCATATTTTTTCCAGGAAATTATTATCTTTCCAAATCACAATCTGAGTAGCCATGACACAGCTCAACAACCTGTGAAATGAGGATGGACGGCTGGAATCGATGACAGAGTGTCTGGGATACAATGATCAGAGTGAGAGTTGCCACTCTCTGCTGTATTTCCATAAAATTGACCTCTAACATCATATGGAATAACCAAAGACAGAACAGCGATGGATGCCTGTCTACTTGTTCACTCTCTTTTCCTCTAGAATGTGGAATGCTGGTATTTTCAACTCTATTCCATAGTGCTTGGACCATGTAGTGCATTCAATAAACTTTTATCAACAGTATGAATAAACCAGTGAAGGAACAAATAAGATACCTCAGTCACTTAAGAGACCTAATATCATATATTTACCTCTGACTATTATGAATGGAGGCTCCTTTTACCTTCAAAAGTAACAAAGTATGCAAGATAAAAGTGGTTTAAAAGATAGCTCTTCGTAAAAAAAGAAAGTCATGGGACAACCAGAGGGAATTTATACTGAGCAGAGAAGCCTAATCAGCTCATTGGAACTGAAAGGTGAGAAAGAAATTCAGAACCCAGGAAAGAAAGAGAAAGTGCTTGGCCAAGCAGAGTAACAGGGAGGGGCAGTGAGCAGGCCTCCATGAACACCGACGACGTACAGACTTCAGCCGAAATGGGTGGGGAAATTTGAGAGGTCAGTTGGACAATGGTTTGAGGATGGGAGGAAAAAAACATGGAGTGTCACTAGCAATTTACTAGAGGAAAAATATATATCTGTCTGCGCTGTGGTGTTAGCAAAGAATAAAATAAATGTTACCCAGGAGAACTAGAAGTGGTTCTTTGAAGTTCTTCTGCAAAGAACAGGATTTCCTGCACTATGTGTTAAATGATGGTGATAACATATATGGTATTTGGGGTGGTTGTGTCCATCACATTGCACCTTTCCCAGGTTTCTGATTTCTAAATCCTGACCACACAGTTCGTCAGGAGTCCAGATGGAAACTGGGCACCGAGCTTAGACTGTGAGCTGACTGTGTCATCGTGGGATCCCGAAGGTGGGAACAGGCTTATGTACACACACAGTCCAAAGGCTCCTCTTATACACTGGAAAGTTTCTGCAACGTGGGAAAATACTGTGGTTGAGTAAAATAAGATGAAAGAAAATGGTGATTTGCATTGGGGTGGCACTGAAGAAATATGCTTTAGTTCTTTTTACAGAATCTAGAGTTTTAGAGCATTGGACTAAAAAATCCTAATGAAAGCAAACTTATTTCCCTGGGTCTTAATGAGGTCTTGAAGAAGAAAATAATTATAGGGCTTGTTTTGTCTGTTGCTTAGACCCTCAAAGATACTCAAAATGTGTTATCTTGTACACAGTCACCAACACTTTCAATGACAGATTCAAGGCACCCAATACATTTTGACACTTTTTAGAGTTATTCACTGTGCTGTGCTACCCAAGGTTATCAACAAACTATACAATTTAATTTTTAAGACCCCAATCCCTAAATCCACCAAGAAGAATATAAAATGTATAAATTCTTTGAGTTATCCTGGACATCTCTTTGCTGTCACTCCCATATGCAGTCCCTGAGTCCTACAAATTAAACTAAGCATCTGTCATTTCTGTCTTTCTACCTCTCCTTCCAGCAACCTACCTCCAACTAGCATCATCTCCTTTCTGGGTCTCCTTCCCTTGCTCTGGCTTTCCTTCCTCTTCTTTCCTATAACATAGCCATGGTGATCTTTTCAAAATGCAAAACAGATCACATTCCCCCAAGTCTCCCTCCTAATCCACTAAACCATTGGTGGTGTGGAGGACATCGATAGCACTCTTTGTGTGGCCTCCAAGGCCTGTGTGGGAGCCTTTCTACCTCCAAGCTCAGCTCCCACCACCTCCACTCTTGTGCTCTGTGATTCAACTCACTCTTCTGGATGTTTCCTGCCCTCATTCAGACTGTGCTCCAAACCAGCATTGCAAGTATGCTGGAATATGCTATTTCTAACACCAGTGCTCTTGCCCTAACCCCAACTTCAAATCTCAGATTGACAACACATGAGGACGCTTTCTGTCCCCCGTTCCCCCTGCTCCAGAATGGGCACCATTTCCTTTTCCTTTATAGTACTTTTTGCAAGTTTATAGTTGTTGATTATTTGACTAAATAGCTGTTTCTCCCTGGACTGTAAGCCCAATGACAGTAGGGACTGAATCTGAGTTTACTCCTCATTTAGTTTCCATTGCCTAGCATATCATAGATGCTCAATGAATATTGAATGAATGAGTGAACTATAAGATAGCATTCATAGAATATTCAGTATGATGAAATTTTTTGTTCCCTAGACAAGTTTTGGAAGTGCTAATGTCCTATCTGTTCACCTTGCAGTCTGAAAGTATGCAAACCATTACAGAGTTTTAAATGTTAAGGTATTTGTCCAATTATGGGTTGGAGAAACAGAGAGGATCAGGATTAAGAAGAAAGTCACAGATCTGGTATGAATAATGGAAAACAAACCTTCCAAAAAATATTAAAGGAGCTCTTGAAGGAAGATGCTAAGAGTCAAGCTTCCAATCTTTGCACATTTTGGCTTAAATGATAACGACAACCATCCTTTAAATCACCTTAAAAACCAAAGAAAATTAACTATATTGTAGCATAAAGAACTTGGTTTTACTTCTTCAGAGTAAAGTGTGTTAAAGAAGAAAAAGAAGCAACCCTCACCTCAAAAAAAAAGCTTAACAATGTTCTCTGAAAATCATCAACATAAAAAGTACTCTGTCCCCTCCATCAACACTTTAAAGACATCTCTTCATCTCTGTGCTTTCTAGCAGAGATAGAGACAGCTCCTGAAAGTCATAATCTAACTCTCCAATATTCTCCTCTCTTCCGCACACATAAGATCTGCAAATTTTCCAGCCTTATTCTGTCAGACCCAGAGAGTAATTTCAAAACATTTTGGAAAAATAAACAACCTGGCAAAAGCATTATCATTTCACATTAAGAGAAGATTTTTTTTCTTTAAGCATTGTATAGTGACTCAAACATGAATTTATTCCTAGAGTTCACATTGTCCCAATTATGGGTTCAAAACCTGTCTTCATCGATAAGAGAATAGCATTTTACCTCTGGATAAATTAAATATCCAATTTCAAAAACACAAAGAGGGACTACATCTTGCTGAGTTATTTTTGATAGTACAGGTGGGTAGATTTGAAACTGGTGAAACAGTGTCATCAAAGCAGTGGATGGTTGTCAGTATGCAGGGAAGGCTCAAAGGTGTTCCTCAAAGCTCAGCCTTTGACGTTTTCTTGTTCAACATTTTTATCAACAGCTTGGATGAAGATGCAAAAATCATGCTTGTCAAATCTGCAGTTGACACAAAGTTGGGAAGCATAGCTAATGTTCTGGATAGCAGAATGAGGTTTCCCTTGAGCCAACTGTGTGATCTGGCCTCCAAAAATGCTAACATAAATCTAGGTTGTTTTAGGAGAAGGGAAGTGTCCAGATCAAGAGAAGTAATTATTCCGCTGTAGAATACATGGACTGACCACATTTGGCCACCACATTTGAAGAGGGAAATCGACAAATAGGGAATGAAAGCAACAGAGGCATACAAAATGCATCACAGGAAGAACAGTAGAAGAATCAGGGAATATTTACTCTGAAGACCAGAAGACTTTAAGAGTCATGTTAACTGCCTTCAAATATTTGTGAGATTAGACATAGTCTATGTTGCTCCAGAGGGCATAAATTTAAAAAATGGAATTGTGATGATAAAAGTCAATAATAACCACAGCTGAAGTGCCTGTAAGGAAGCAGGCACTATGGTAGATGCTTTATAAACTGCATCTCTAGTCTTCACAATGACCCTACGAGGCTGGCATTACTTCCCTCATTCTAAGATGCGAAAAATAATAAAATTACTCACCCTTACCAATACTCCACCTCACCTCTGACCTCCCTCACTCCTTATAAGCTGATGCATTCAAAATACAAATTTGGCTGTCAGGACAAACTTACCAATATGTAGGGGCATCCAAAGACAAAACAAGTTACCTTGTAAAGTACCAAGATTCCTGGCATTGGAGTTAAGCCAGGACGAGTGACCATCTGTCTGAGATGTCACCAAAAAGATCCCTGCATCAGCAGGGAGATGGCCCCAGATAACCTCCCAGGTCTCTTCTATTGCTAAGATTCTCTCATTTATGATATATGGTTCATACTTTGACTTGAATGTTTCCAAATGATTAGTAATGTGTAACAATGTTGAAAATATACTGGCGTGGGAGCTAAGGGGTCTCTTCTAGTCCAGTTTTTCTGGCCCTTCTTATAGTCATGTAACCTGGATGAATCATTCAACCTCCTTGGATTGCACAGCCTCATCATTAAAAGGGAGAGGTTGGACCACATTGTCTTCATGATCTTTGCCAGCTCTGCTACTCCATGAGTCTCTTCCTAGGTTACGTTTTAGGAGACACTATATACCCAAAAAGACTTTAGACTCAGATTCATGGTCCTACAAGTGTTGATTTTTCTCCATAACCATGAACTTTTGTAGAAGTGAGTCTACCAAAAATTGTAGCTTTCCACCAGATCCTAGGGATCATGGTTCAAAAACAAATCTAACAAAAAGTGAAATCGCTCAACCATCCAAGACAAAAGCTCCACTTTAAACAAACTATCTTTGCCTACATTTCTCCTTTGGTTCAAATTCTCAGTAAATCCCTTGACTTCTTTCTCTCTTCATGCTCTTTGCCCTCCAATCATTGCTGTTTTGAGACATAAAGGGTGTGGATGGGATGAGAACCAGGGGAATAATGAGTCTTGATTGCATACTCAGTGAGCTTGAGGTACAGTGGTAACTGTCTTTCTGCATGCATGGGCTTGGAATACAATATGCAAAAAAACAACTCAGTGTATATGAATATACATCCATATTCTTTAAAATAACTAATTTCAGAGTGTGGCAGTGAAGGATGAAGGGAAGTGGATCGCAACTGAAAGTGAAGGTTGGAGCATTCAGACAAAATGATGTTGATTCCTATAAGTTCCCAAAATGTTATCTTCAAATCTATATTCCATCCAACTGCCGACATGTGGAGAGACTTTACGGGTTTCTCCATAAAGCGCCAGGGTCATCTCAACTCACATTTACAAGTCAAGTTGTGCAATCTTGGAGTCGTCTGCATCTTAATGATGCCCGGGCAGTTATGAAGACTTCCAGATGTAAACATCCATGAACTGCATCCAAAAGACGGCCAAGACATTCACAGAATAACACAAGTTCTAACCCTCTTGAAGATGCTAGGCTTTCTGGAGGTAGAGGAAGGATGCTAGAGGGTCTTGATCACCCCTTTTGGTGCCCCCAGGAGCTATATTATCGGTACAGGTATTTTTTGGATCTTGCTAAGAGGGCAGGCTACTCCATGGCTGAGGATCTAGTAGCGCTCAGAGAATACATGGAGAGGGATAAGGGTACCAGGGCCATGCAGGCTGCCTGTCTTTCCCTAGCATTCTGCTTACCATAGTCACCACGGCAAGATAGGCAACAGAAGACAAGAAACCCTCTCAGGCAACCTCTTCAGGAGGGGAAAGGAGAGGAGACCACAGGGTGCTATAACACTCCAGCCTTGAGACACACATTTAAATTCTGCTTTTTCAGAGCTTGTCATTTATCTTTAAAAAATTATAAGGGGTACCATGATACAGAAGGAAAATACAAGCTCTAGAATTAGCCAGGTCTAGGTTCAAGTTTGCATCGGTTTCCTATTATCTGGGAAATGTTGTTTAAGCTTTCTGGGCTGTGCTGTCCTCATTTCTAAGACAGAGATAATAATTGAATACAGTGGTCCCCAACCCCTGGGCTGCTGACCAGTACTGGTCCGTGGCTTGTTGGGAATCAGGCCCCACAGTAAGATGTGAGTGGTGGACCAGCACAGTTTTGCCTTCTGTCAGATCAGCAGCATTAAATTCTCAAGGGAGCACGAACCCCATTGTGAACTGTGCGTGTGAGGGATATAGGTTGCATGCCGTGCTCCTTATGAGAACTGAATGCCTGATGATTCCCCTTGCACCTTCCATCTGCCCATCCCCCCATCTGTGGAAAAATTGTCTCCCACAAAACCAGTCCCTGATGCCAAAAAGATTGGGAGCCACTGATCTGATAGATAGGGTTGTAGTCAAGAACACAAGAGATGACAGACATTCCAGCACAATGTCTGACAACAAACATAGGCTTCTTTCCTTTTAGTAAAGTTCAGAACATGAGGCTCACAAAGAAAGGGTCGTTGCATTCTAGTGGTTAATCCCCGTGACTGATATTAATATTGATAATGTTAATAATGGCTAACACTAAACAGCATTACTATATGTCAGAAAACTTACTTAACCTTTGTCAATAGTCTAGAGGTAGGTGTGGTTAATATCCCAGATATTAAACTGAAGCACAGAGAGGGCAAGCAACTTGCACAAAGTTGCACTGTCAGTAAGAAGAAGAGCTCAAATCCAGACAGTTTGGCTTCAGAGCTCTCAGCCAGGGTCATAACCACTAGACAACACAGCCTCTATAGTCTTGTAAAAATATTTTACTGTGGAAAGTGACATGGCAAAAAATATGGTATGCCTGCTATCTTTATAATGGACATTATAAGAAGTGATTAATTAATGTTATTGTGCAATCTCAGAATTATAGTATATCTGCACATCACATATTTGGAGAAGTGTCATCATCACCACCTTTACAACTGGAAAGTCTTGGGAGAACACCATGAGTTCATCCTCTCATTTGTAGAATGACTCTCTTCCTCTCTCTTTTTCAGGTTCATCTCAAATGTCACCATCTCAATGTCACCTCCCTAACTAAAGGAACTTAGATCGCAGCACCATCATCCTGTCCTTTATAGCACATTTCACACTGCGCATTTTTGTTTTGTTTTTTGAATCAGGGTCTCACACTGTTGCAACTTGAGTGCAGTGGCACAATCATGGCTAACAGCACCCTTAATCTCCTGGGCTCAGATGATCCCAGCCTCAACCTCCCAAGTAGCTGAGACTGCAGGCTTGAAAGCTGCCATCATGCCTGACTATTTTTTAAAGTTTTTAAAAAATTTTTATTTTTTGCAGAGATGAGGTCTTGTTGTGTTGCCCAGGCCGGTCTTGAACTCCTAGGCTCAAGCAATCCTCTCGCCTCAGCCCCCCAAGGTGCTGGGATTACAGTGAGCCACTGCGTCCAACCAGCGTTTGTTATTACTATTATTTCCAGTTCGCTATACAATATATTCCAGGAGAGAAAGGACAGCGGCTCTCTTGTTTTCTCCTCTACCACTAGCACCTAGCCCAGTGACTGGCACAGAACTAAATGACCATGGATTGAATAAATAAACGAACCATGATCTCTGAGCCAAAGATATGGGAATAAAAAACAACCAACAAACAACTTCTTGTGTCAGCCAGGCACATGGTCATCTTAAGCCTGGGATCCTAGCATAAAGGGATGACATTTGCTGACCTGAGTCGACATAAATCGTCCTACATCATATCAACACACAGAGGCCCACACACATCCCAGCAGTCTCCTCAATCTGCCATGAAGTTTGGTGAACTCAAACCAGAGCCACTGACAGAAGTGAAGCAAGACGGACCTTTCTAAGCACTGAAAAAGCCAAAGCAAGTGATTAGAAACAAACAAGGAACGGGGGTCCTGAGGCAGGTGTGGGAAAGGTGAACGGACGGCAACAGTGACATTTCCAAGCCCTCACACCTGTGTAGGCAGAGGAAGAAAGGGCCTTTAAAATCATGCAAGGGACACTGAGCATATAGGAAAATGCCGAGCAGCCACATAGAACCTGTCTGGTGGCGCAAGAGGCAAATGGCCCATTCTAGAGTTACTAAACAAATTTCTCTCCCTTCCTTACCAGAAATTTGTAAAGTTACTAAAAATAGGAGCACATATAAAACAACCACAAGGATGCTGAAGGGTCTATTTCTCCAGCATTTCAAAGAGAATCCAATGCGTACTTACTTAATGACCAGAAATATAAATGTAGCACTTTCTTGAAAGCTGCTAATGATATACTGCAGATCTGAGAAGAAACTCCTCTTCGCCTTTCCTTTGCTTAAGCCTCTCTTTCTCAGCTCCAGTTCCCCCCTTGCTGAAAGAGCTGGAGGGTAGGACTGGGCGCTAAGATGAAATGACTTGAAGGCTCTCTTGCCCGGGGGAGCATTGCTTGGGCATGTGCATTCCTGAGTATTTGGCAACATGATGCTCTTAACATAAAATAGAAATGCTATCTTCAGTGGCAAAAAAAAAAAAAATTTACTACAAGATAGACTTCCTCCTCTGAAACAATAGAGAATGAGGCACTTGTATTTCATTTCACTTCTAGGGCAAACTATCAGGTGGCTCTACGGATGGCCACGCATTGGGAATTATTCAGTACTTGCAAACATATTACTGTCACACCATTCTAATGATTCGTATTAATTCAGCAGCCTGTTTCTATCCTGAGAGGTGACCGGTTTACTAGAGGACAAGGACCTTTGAATCACCACTGCTTCCAACCTGGCTGAATCATCATTACCAGCATTGGTTTGTTCTTAGAGCAAAATCAAACTAAGTCATGCAACAGAATAAGTCGATGAGAGGCTTAGTCTGTCTTATTTGAAGAAATTCTAAAATAAAGAAATAACATTTTTCTCTTGACCACAGCAAACCAAGCAGCACTTGTTATGTAGCACAGGGCACACTGGGCAACATTGGGCATGACAGTCCCCGAAGAAACTTCTGGAAATCCTCTCTGAATATTAACAGCAAATTTTACCAATTTCTCCCAGCGGCAACTTGGGCTCACTGAATCCTTAGGGGTCCAGAACAGTACAACAGTTATCACTGAGATAGTTTTCATTTTTACAGTGTCTACAAAGTTCTCTAAAAACCTAGATAAATACTACCTCTCACCCTCATTTTCTACTACTCCTTACCTCAAGCCAGACTTGTGATCTCCTTGACATTCTGTAACACACAGGAGCCTCAGCACTGTCTATACCCTTCCCTCACCTCTTCTAAACATTTGCTCAAATCTTACCTTCCAAAGAGGATCACATTGGAGGCCGGGTCACTTTGTTGGAAATTTCACATCTGTCTCCTTGATTCCATTTCTCCTTCCTTAGTCCCTCCTCTCCCATCCATAACATATTCCTTCACTTGTCCTTATCCAAGAGCACCAGACCATTCTGATCCCAATACTTGAAACAAGAATTCAAAAAGAGAAAAATACACAGATAACCCAATGGCTCTATTTTTTTTCTTAACCACCAAGGATCTCTTTTATGATTTCTCCTCCTTAGATCCCGTGTCTTTAAAACACTTCGTTAAAAGTCATGAATTCACTTTCCTATAGGATTCCCTGCCTTGTAAAGCTATCACATTCCTTAATTCCTAAAATCTTATTTCACTTCATTGCACCATCAGACTCCACTGTTTCGCAGTATTGATAGCATTCCAGTCAAACAGAAAGAAAGGGCCACTTTTGTTAGTCCATCAGACCACAGCAAATAAATGCACAATTTCAGTTAGAGAGTTTGACTGCTGCATTGTTTGGGGTCCCAGTAGAAAGCAGCTGGCACTCTCAAACTGGGGAACTTGAGGAGTATTTGATGAAGGGACTGTTTGCAAAGGTGTGGGAAGAGTGCGGGGACCCTGGGGCTAGTGAGAAGGGAGAGGTTACCAAGATGGGGGAGGGGAGGGAAAGACAGGCAGAAAGAGACACAGACACACACAGAGAGTGAAAGAGAGACAGAGACACAGAGAGACACAGAAAGAGCGAGAGACAGAGAGAGCGAGGCTAGCAAACCAAGAGGGAGAGACAATCGTGTGAAGAGAGTGGAAGGATAGATGCCCAGTGTCTCTCTCCTCCCTCCTTGGAACCTGCTGTGATGTCCCATGACCACAGGCTCAAATCGAACAGGAAAACACAGGTTGAAGGTGCACATTAATGCAGTGTGTGCAGATCAGTCTTAGCACAGACAGCAGAGTAAGAAAGGGGGAGAATGGGCTTGGATGGACCATCAGAAAATGCCCAATACGATTCTGTTTCTATTAAACTTGCTTCATTTTCATTTTACCAGCAATATATTTGTCATAAACTTGTTCATTAGAGGAAATTTATATGAGGAAAAAAATAAGCCAACAGGAAAAAGAAATTGCCCATCATGCTAATACATAGAAAAAAAGTTCAGCATCTTCCCATACACTCTACACCTCATGGTGGGACTGGTAGGCGATCAAAGGCGAAGTCAAGATATGCCCATCCCATGGTGTGCCACAACCCAAGTCCGTTCCTCAAAAATGAGCTCAGACAAGCATGGTTCCTCTGAACACAGTACACACCCTGAAAACTGGGTCTGGCTTTAAGGCCGCAGCATCCTTTTTGTCTACATTCCTCCTGGTGAAACAATCAGGCTTGGAATAAGAACAGCTTTATATATGGGAGCCGCAGAAGGAAAAATCTGGCACCTGGTGTTTATGTACCATAAAGCCATTACCGTGCTGGGCTCAACTCTGTTTTCTGCCAAGGTTATTGGGAGGGAGGAAAGTAGGTACCTTTAGAAGCTGCGTTTTTCTACCCCAGACAGCCAGGATTTATGGGTTAACACGCTAAGCAGTAGCGCTAATGCCAGTGACACGCTATTTTTATTGAGGAGATCATCCTCTGCAACTTCTCACTCTTGTGTTATGACGCTCACTCTGTAGGTTCCCAGTCTCCTGCAACAGGAACATTCCATAATATTCCATCTTGAGCTCATTTCCATTCTATTGTGCTCTATTGATTTACTGGTCATTTGATAGACTAAGAAACACTGTTTCTAAACTTAAAATGAAGATGAGATCTCAGGGGAGTTGGGGTTCACAGAAGAACCACACCCATATTGCTGGAGGTTCTAGCAAGTGATTCCTTGGACAAAAGGCCTTAGAACTTTTGAGTTGATGTTCCAGTCCTTATGCTAATAAATGTGTATGTTTGTTTGCCTGGTTGTTTTTTCACTCCACAGGTCTATGTTTTCTTAAATATTTGAGTGTCGTTGGTTACTTTTTAAAAAATCCACTTGTAGGCCAATGTGTGAAGAATATGTTTTTCAGATGTCTTTTCACAGCGATATAGTTTACTCATCATATTATGAAATGACTTTTAAGCTCTATGGAGGGATTTAGAAATTTAAATCTGCCCTAAAAAGTCAAATAGAATCTTAGTACAAAAAGCCTTTTTAAAGATTTATAGCCATTGGTAAAGAGTGTGTCCTGGGTAAAAAGATGAGCAACAAAGTATTTGCATGTCTTGCGTTATCTTCACCCTGGGGAAGCAGCTTTGTCTACAAGTCATTTATACATTTGTACCTAGTACTGATCTATCTAAGTAGCTACCTACTCATCTCTTATCCTCTGGTGTAGGAAGAGAGACCAGTCCCAGCCCTCATGGATGCACCGCTCTGTATATCGCTGAATTTATTCCAACATCCCTTCACCCCTCCACATTTGATAAAGGCTTAGGCGAGCACATGAGGGGGACACTTTCTACACACACACACACACACACACACACACAATGCCACTTGCTAGATCTAAGACAAATGAAAGACCTCTAGTGCACACAGTCCCAGCACAAGCTCAACAAAATTTCAGCAGAGGTGGAGGCAAGGGGAGGAACACGCAGCCGAGGGTAAGGGGGAGGTTGGTGTGCCTATGGTCTTTTATCTTAATTTTTGTGACATGATCCAATTATGTCTGTTCAATAGAGCTGTCTAATTACTAGTGGAGATGAATAATGAAAGATTCTCTTTGTAGTCAAGCTCTTCCTCAAGTCATTGGCTTGCTCAGGGAAATATTCTAGATTCACATATAGAACATACCTAGAGCTCGTGGCAGGCTCAGCAGAATAAAGGGCCACTTTAAAAAAATACAACAGGAAAAGGCCTCTGGGCCTTCAGTAGAGGTTGTGACTAACAGTTGACCCTGTGAAAGACAGAATGGGACAGAAAGGGACCCTGTCCTGCCTCTAGGCACAGTGTTTGCAACCAAAGGGGTATTTTCCCACAGAGTTACAACATTTTTACAGTTGTGTTACATTTTTTGGATAAGTTACTCTGAAGGGAAGTTCTTTTCTCCGATTAGTTTTATTTTGTTTTGTTTTTAGTCAGGGTCTCACTCTGTAGCCCAGATCATGGCTTACCACAGCCTCGATGTCTTAGGCTCAAGAGATCCCTCTGCCTCAGCCTCCCAAGTAGCTGGAACTACAGGCATGTGCCACCATGACTGGCTAATTTTTTTTTTGTAGAGATAAGTCTTGCTATGTTGTACAGGCTGGTCCTGAATTCTTGAACCCAAGCAGTCCTTTCGCCTCTGCCTCCCAAAGTTCTGGGATTACAGGCATGAATCACCACATCCAGCACAACATTTTTCACAAGCAGAATCTGATGGTTATGTTTCAGTGATAACTTAAGAAAATGAAAAGAAACAAAGAACAAAGCAGATCCACAGAAGTTAAAATAGTTGCGAACACGGAGGAAGCCAAGGCAGGGAAAAGGAAAGAGGTGGTTCCACCTCAACAGGAAGAGGGGAGGACTTCAGATGGACAAGTCCCTGCAGCCACACTCTGCCATTGAAGCTTTTTATCAAAGCATGATACCGGTGTGCACGGCGTCAATGGTCCTAATTGTTGGACAAGTCCAAAACAGGAGCTCGGGCTTGAATGCAGACTGGGATGACAGGCAGGAAGAAATCCTGAGTCCGAGGTGAAGCCTTTTTAAATGAAACTTGCCAGTACCTGCTCACAGAACTTCAGAGTTTTTAAATATACCATAAAGAACTTTGAAACCAACTCTCTGACTTGACAGAGGAGAAACTGGAGTTCAAAGGAGATGATGTGACCAGAACACCAGAAAGGTGGCCACATCTAGGTGGAGAGAGAAGAGTAATAGAGTCTAGATCTCTTGACTCCTAATTCAGTGCTCTTTCTGCGATGACGGGTGATTTGAGAGAGTTTTATTTCTGCAAAATCACTTTATTCTGTGTTCATATTTGGACCTCAACATGTTGGACCAGTAGGTAATTGTTTCATCTTGGGAAGAGAAAAAGCCAAGTGGAGCACTCAGAGGAGGCAAGAGTTATAGTCAAGTTCAATGGATGACCATCCACTGGACAACACCACTGGGGGCTGAAGTGAAGGGAAAGGAATTCTCTTTGATGGACACTCTGGCCTTCGGGTCTTGCCAACTTCCCTTCAGACAGGGAATCTCTGTCCACTCTTAATTATATTGGAAAGACACTTCAAACATCCTCAAAGCATAGTACAGCCGTAAGGCTGAGTCCTAGTCAATCACTTAGGGTATTTTCTCAAAATCAAAAAACCCAATAGAGAGCTGTTTCTGTTCTGACACTTCTCCCTCACACTAAAAGTGCCCGGCACAATTAGGGCCATTGACGCCGTGCACACCGGGATCATGCTTTGATAAAAAGCTTCAACAGCAGAGTGTGGCTGCAGGGACAGGAAAACAGGACTGCCTCTATGGTTTCATATACAGATTGTGTCATACTTAATGCTGAAATCATAAACTATATATTTTTACCCCCTCCAAGCTGCCTATTGTGTGCTTATAAACAGGAACCTGGCAGCATGTCAGGGGTGCAAATTGATTTCCTTTCCCAAATAAAATTTTAAAAAGCAAATAAACAAGGTTATGTTGGCTAATGAAACATTACATGCCAGGCTGGGGAGAATTCTTTTAAAATGTGTTTTCTCGAGCAAAGGCAACAAAAGCATCCACGAAAGGCTCTTTAATAAACAACATGTTTACACAAGAATGCATTACTTGAAAGAAAGCAAAAGATATGGAGCATCTCCCACGATATATTTGGATTGTCTTTGATTAAAAAAAAATCAGAGGTGGGTGGGAAGGGGGTGTCCTGTCGTGCTGGAGAATTTGGAAATTAGCTGAAGCATCTTAGAAGTAGGATGAAGTTGCTTTTGTTTAGAAGACGTTTTCATCTTAGTGCTTTTGTAATGCATCATCAAGACCTAAGTACACCTTGAGC
This sequence comes from Carlito syrichta, assembly GCF_000164805.1. NCBI lineage: Eukaryota > Metazoa > Chordata > Mammalia > Primates > Tarsiidae > Carlito > Carlito syrichta. Next base: position 365,581 of record NW_007258159.1, on the reverse strand, counting down.
CTAGCATGAAGAAAGCTGGGAGAGGAAACTGAATCACACCACCCCCATGCTCAGATTCATGTGAATATCTAGTTGGGCTGGCTGGCATCAATGGAAACATCTCCTGGAAAGAGGCCTATTTCCTAAGAGAGCTGCCGAGAGCAGCTGGAAGCAGTTTCAGTAATCTAATGTGCAAGAAGCATCTCCTGGATAATGCCTATCTCATACTTCACCACAAAGAACTAATTTCAGCACAGCCCTAGAACAAAAGCCGTCCCTAATGGACCATGAGCCCCACATCAAACCATCTAGTCCCATCTCCTTCCTTCTCCATCTTCCCAATAGCTTTCTACCAACGAAACCAGGTAGCAGGATAGGCATCGTGTATCAAAGACCAGAGGTACCAAGAGGATTGCCTCCACAGCCTCAGGATGGCCCTGATCATAACAAATGGAAGGGAAGCTTTTACTTACTCAGGAGCTTCTATTCAGTCTTAAAATATAACTCAGTTGGCTAGTTAGAAATAAAGAACAAAATACTCAGAGTTCACAAAGGTGACCCTCAGATCCTGCAGACCCAAAGGTCCTTCTCAGGTTTTGGTATATCCAACATGGCAGGTATGATGGCCAGGGTACAGACTCCTGCCTGAGGTGGTGAATTCTCTTCCTCTTCCACTCCTGACTCAACAAGCAACCTCGGTCAGGTGTCCAGACCCTCGGAACTTTCTTTTTTCCACTTTTAAATATAAGGTAAACACTGTCAGTCTGATGGCTGTGATGATTAATGAGGTAACATTTGTAAAATGCTAGGAGCTTTCCAGAGCTCAAATGCAAATGCTTTAGATCAAATACTCTGGATAATAGTTAAAACACAAAAAGGGTTAGTCACCAGTTGGCTGAGATAATGAACCTGGGAAGGAATTACAGAGGGGGTGTGTTTTATGAAGGAATTTGGCTAAGGGTGTGTGGACATTAGGGAAAGGGAAAAAGAAAGGGAGGGAAGCTCTGAGGTTTGCAAAATGTGAAACGTGAATGATTCTGTTTCCAAAAGAAGTCATTCACATATAAAACTTGGCACCCTTTTCAACAACACCAAAGATAGTTTAATTACACAAAATCATTTTTTATACACATAATCCTATAGGGTACAATCCGATGTGTGAAAGTAGATTATACCATTTTTTTTGTTCTTATCCCAAGAAAATGATACATGAGCCTGTGGGAAGGGTCTTATACCAGTTGGCTTGGTAACCATCAACTTCTCTTACCCCCCCATTTTCTGTGGAAATGGCAGAATAAAGTTAATCATTGGCAAATTTGATAACAGATGTGTTTCTCAGCAAATCCACATCAAGCATTCCAAAAGTAATTACCCCCTAAAGCTTGTTGTGTTCCTGCGTACATTTGGCATCAACCAAAGCCTTCAGCCACTTTGTTTTTATCTGACTTGAAGCTGAAGCCTCGGGGTGATAGTCCAAGTGCTGCTTTAGATTATAAAGTCTTAACGGCCCCTCGCTTTAGGGCACTGTGTTTATTGATGCTATGTAAGCAATTTACAGTCCCTTAATAGTGCATTTGCCACAATGTTACAGTGTTTAACTTGTTAAATTATATTTAGAGCTTCAGGGAAAATTACCTCATTGGCTTCACTAGCATGGGTTATTGATATCACACAGGAGTTATGGCAGCATCCACCTGACTGGGGACAGCCAGGAGAACATTTTACAGGCTGGAATGCAAAATTTGAAAAGTTGAGGAAATAAAAGACTGATGAGAGAGACGGAAGAGGTGGAGAGGCTGAGGAAGGAAGTTAGGGAAGAGAAAAAGAGTTGAGGCGAGTGGGACCAATATCTTATAGAGTCATTTATTAATCTGTAAAGCAAAGCAATGTCGGCCATTTTGATGCTAACTTCTATTTCAGCTACCTCTGCAACCGGGCACTGTCCTATTCCCAATCTCCCTGTCCCTTATACAAATGTCCTGGTTCAGGGATCTGGGAGATGACACTGATCTCCAACTACTATAGTCATTCAACCTATGGTCTTGGTGTTTCGTGTTTAGCTTTTCAGGACTAAAATATTCCAAGGGAGTCAATGAAAATGTTAACTAGAAGGACAAAGAGGACGAAGAAAAGGAAGAAGAGAAGGAAAGGAGAAGAGGAGGAGGAGAGGGAAAGGTGTTGAGGAAGAAGAGGAGAAGAAAGTGAGAAGAAGGGGGAAAGGGGGAAGAAGGGGCAGAAGAAGCAGCAGCAAAATCTTTATGATAACAAAGGCAGAATAAAATATCTTTGAGCCGGAAGCTTAGTGATGTCATGAGGCTTCTTCGTAAAAGCGGCCAAAGGCCAAGGTATTAAAAGCCACAGAGAAGGCTAGAAAGCAGGCATGAGAAACTAACCAACCAAGTGGCTGATGTCCTCTGGGGTCACAGTTCATGTGCCATCTGCTGTCTCACAAATGGCTAAGGTTTGAAGCCAGCCATCAGGAATGACAAGCATTGTGGTGTGTAACCCCTCTCAGAACACAGCATTCTCTTTTCCCCACAGTTAGGTGCTGCACTAGGTTTCTCATGCTCAGGATACTCAATAATAATTTATTATCAAAATAAAGTAGGAAGTTGAAAAAACAACAGGCAATCAATGAAACTACACTGCTTCCCAGGCCATTTTGGCAAACGTGTTGTTAACAGGGAATCAGGGAGGGAAATAGCAGTTTACATATATTTCAAAAGGTAGAAAATTAGAAGGGGGAAAATTGTTAACCTGAACATAAGTATGTAGTTTCCTTTGGAAGTGAGGAATAGCTAGGTACATAGATCCTAAAGCTTGGAATGGGATCCCTTGAAGAGAACTTTCAGGCTTAAGAACAAACCGGCAGTTCCCATTCCTCTTAGATTTCACTCTTGGATCTAAATAATTCATGCTTAATGTTGAGGGTTGCAGTTCCCAAACTGTTTGCCTGGGTGCCCCAGGATGCTGTACCAAACTCCAAGGGATACCACAGGATAGTTTAAATTTTGATGGATAATCAGCAATACTTGACATTTGTTGAAAGCTTTACAAACTTGAGATTATCAGTGTTTCCACATTACATCATACGACATGCCTTTAATCATCTCACATCTTCACAGTGCTGGATTCTTGGTGGTTGCTATGATAAAAAGAAAACACCATTCAAAAATAAATGTGGAGCAGAAATGAGGGTAGGGGGCTGTGTTCAATTGGACTCTAAGATCTGAGAAGTTGTGCAGGACCCAACAGGTATACACATCCCGTGATGAAGTAGTTGTGCCTATTTAAGAATGAAATAGAAAGCATTCTTTTAATTCTTACATGTGTGCTATTTATTTCAAATAACTACTAAGATGCTTGTATACTTATTAAGCAGAATGATAAGGTATTTCTTTTGGCCTGGGCATGCCAGAAAAAAAAAATTATTGAAGCCAGGCTCGTTGGCTCAGCCTGTAATCCCGTGCCTTTGGGAGGCTGAGGTGAGAGGATTGCCTGAACCCGCAGGTTCGAGACCCGCCTGGGCAGCAAGACCTCATCTCTACAATAAATAAAAAAATCAACCGGGCGTGATAGCGCATGCCTGTAATTCTGGCTACTTGGAAGGCTGAAGCAGAAGGATCGCCGGAGCCCAGCAGGTCGAGGCTGCGGTGGCCGGGAGCGGCCATTGCACTACAGTCTGGGTGACTACAGTGAGACTCCAACTCAAAAAAAAAAAAAAAAAAAAAAATTATTGAAATACTGAGGGTGTCTGGAACTGAGAAAGTTTGAGAATCTCTGACCTAGGGGAAACTGATAGAGAATGTAATTTATGACAATATTTAACAAAGACGTTATTAAGAATAAAACATAATTTGGGTTAATCAGCCCTTAGGACAGCTGGCTGTGTGGGTAAAAGTATTTGCTATGTTTTCCAAAGGTCAGTAGAGATTCAGATGGTTTGGAAATGTACTGAGTTAGCATCATGAGGATTTCTATGCTCTGAATTTTGGAAAGTTCCCAATGCATATAAGACCTCGAGCCAGATATTTCTGCATGCTTAACTTTCTCCACATCCATTAGGCCCCACCAATGCCCTAATGCTTAATTATTGGACTGTAATTATTCTTTGCTTTTAGGGTGGTACCATGAATGTCATCTGTCACTGACAACAGTCATTTATTGGGTAAGCCTGAGACAATTTAACACATTTTAGGAACCTTTTCACTGATGGCTAGGAAAACCATAGAGCTCATGTCTATAGGAGTTAATTGAAGTTGGGACTCAATAACCCAATGTATTTTGGGACATCATGCCTTTAACTGTAAAGTGTATAGACTGAGAAGCTTAAAAGACCTGGAGAAAATGGAGCTTCATGTGTCAAAAAGAACTTTCAAAACACAAAACGTCCCACCAATGACCAGGTGCTTCAGTTGTGAAAAAGACCAGGAAAATGACATGGAATTCATGGGCCAGTTTCAAAGAGCTTAAAATCAAATTGGTGACAGTGATGAGAATTGAAACTGGTCACAAAATTAACACAACTAAAATTCCAATCAAGAATTGCCCGGAGAATGTGTTAACGTCTTTTGGTTTGTAACTGAGAAGCAAAAAGAATGAGAGGCAAAACACCCAAGTTCTTTTCTTAACTCCAAATCTTTACTTTGATGCTATATTCTAAAGTCACTTCTTCTGTGCATTCATTTGTGGACAGTAGTTTATTCAGCGAGATCTGTGTAGCACCCCATAAGGCATTCCAGGAACCCCATAAGAAGTATAAGATATGGTCTTTGTCTTCAAGGAACTGGAAAGATAAACCTATACACTATAAACCTAAACCTATGAACCAAAGTTACATGTCAAATGAAGACAGTGCTAGAGGTGTCATTAGCCTACCTGCAAATAACTACAAGTCAAATAAGTGGTTTGGACAACAAGAATCCAGAGGTGTGATGGTTAATTTTATGTGTTAACTTGGCTAGGTTATGGTCACCAGTTATTTGCTCAAACAGAAGTATAGACATTGCTCCAAAGGAATTTCTTAGATGTGATTAATATTTAAAGTAGTGGACTTTAGTGAAGCAGGCGACCTTCCAAATGTGGGTGGGCTCCATCCAACCAGTTGAAGGCGCTGAGAGCAAATACTGAGATTTTCTAAAGAAGAGGCAATTCTGCCTCAGGACTGCAACATAGAAACTTTACCCAAGTTTCCAGCCTACAGATTTTGGACTCAAGCCTACAACATCAAGCCTTACCTGAACTTCCAGCCTGATGGCCTGTACTCCAGACTCCAGACTTGTCTGTCTCTTTCTCTCTTTCTCTGTCTCTCTCTCTCTCTCTCTCTCAATAGGTAGATAGGCATGGGCATAGGTATGGAAATAGTTACAGGTGTTTCTCTTATAGGTTCTGTTCTCTAGAGAACCCAGATTAACACAAGAGAAAAGAAGGGTGATTGTCGATAGGTGCAGTCAGGGAGCTCATCAATAAGGAGCCCAAATGACATAGGTCTTGAAGAACATTTGGGATTTAGATGAGAATGAGCTTCCTTGCTGCATGCATGCTGTCAAGGAATGAAGCAACAAAACCTGATGCAAGATAAAATAGATGAGACAAGCACTTCAGGTGGGTCATATTCCAAAATGGAAGATCCAGCAAGTCATGTTGGCCAAACATATAACTCGAAGATGTCAAAAGAATTCTCATAAATACTGAGAAAGGCTCTGCCCAAATTCTTCCTCCAACTCTGGCCATCGTGATGTGGCCACCGCAGCAACTTTTTTGACCTTCGCTCCCCTTCCACCAAATTCAGGAAAAGCAATATCCAGCAATATCCTATTTGCCACCCCTTGCAGTCATTGTTTCATAAGCAGTAGGGGTAAAGAGGGAAGAGTAAAGGAGAGATTTCCAACACACACACACACACACACACACACACACACACGTTTCATGTAAATCTATTCTCAAACCTATTCCTAAGGAAAAAAAGACATGATTGTAACTGAATCTACATTGGAAATGATGAGCCACTTATTTCTCTTATACATACCTGTGACTGTGGTTTCCAAGTTAATGCTGACATTTACTAGAAGCCACTATTTTTTCCTGGCTTCATTAAAATTTTAAAATTGTTGCCTTTTTCCATACTCTCTCAATATATATCTACATACGAATACTCTGAGACTAAACAAGGGAGAAAGCTCAAGACTAGTAGAAAATGGGTACAAAGTAAGAATAGGAATCCAAAGAGAAAATCTAAATATTCAAAAGGCATATGGAGAGATTTTCAAACTGATGGAGAAATGTAAATTAAAATAAGAAGAGCAAAATAGCAGAATGGTGAATAATTACAAATGTTGGTGTTGGTATGGGGATCATATATTATCATAGCGTAAATTTCTGGGGCCATTTTGAAAATCAACCTAGATGGACTTAAGGGAATTAAATCTGGTTATGTGTCTCTATAGTCTCACACAGGTTCATACAAGAATGGTGATCATCACAAAGCCTCCCTCTAATATTTGTGGGTCCCAGGGCAAAAATACAAATGAAAGCCTGCATCCCACAGGACTAAATTGTTTAAAGTTCCCAATTGAGTAGCAGATATGTTCTACCTCTTGTCTTGACAAGCATAAATTCATAACAGCCTGAAAGACCAGGCTTGAATGAATAATTCTTGACTCCCTGGGGTCCCCAGCCTTTAGTTCTGACCCCCGAGCCACCCATCTCTTCTTTACACGCACAAACAAGAGTAGCTCCATGAGCTTGCATGCAATTTCCAAATGAGAAAGCCAAGATATAGACAATTGACTCAAGATCATCACTTAAGTGACAGAATCTCGGCTTGAATTTAGGTTCCTGACTCCCAGTCCTGCATAGTTTAGTTATTTTCAGTGAACAAGGCTGACCAGACAACTGCCTATAAAATAGCCCTACAATGGAGGTATCAAGACAGGGTGGGGTAACCCCAGATGATAATTATTGTCATAAAGAAATTGCAGCCCATCAATACAAGATCCATGTATATCCCTGCCAAATAACCAGGTCTTGGGCATCCCTAAGGCCAGTGATACAATCTGTCCTTATAAGAATGGACCCCAATTGGAACCTAAAACTGTTGGAATTGCAAAATGGTGCAGTCATTTTGGAAAACAGACAATGGTCTGATCAGTTCAGAGAGTTAAACATAGAGTTACCATATGACCCAGAAATTCTACTCCTAGGCATATTTCCAAAAGAAATAACACTTATGTCCACACAAAAATGTGCATACAAGTGTTCTTATCAGTATTGCCCATAGTATCCAAAAAGTGGAAAATATCCATTACTGATGTATGGATAAATAAAATGCGGTGCATCCATATAATGGAATATTACTTGGCCATTGAAAAGAATGAAATTCTAATACAAGTTACAACATGTATGAACCTCGAAAATATTATGCTAAATAAAAGAAAGCAGGCACAGCAGATCACATATGGTATGAGTCCATGTATATGAAATGTCCAGAAAGAACTTCCAAAAGTAGATGGGTCGAGAGGAAAAGGAAAACCTTCTTCTATTCTTTTCTTTTTTTGTGTTTAACTTATATTGTTTTATTTCGTTTGGTTTGGGTTTTGGCATAGGCAGTGGGAGTGAAGTGGACTTCTCAGATTTTATTTTTAAGAAAGGAATTTTTTTAAAATGTGGTTTCTACCAGCTTGAAGAGGGCTGTCTCCGTAACCATAACCTTGATCTATGCGGTGCTGAAGTGAAAACTCCTACTTCACAGTGACAGACAAAATGTTGCCCTCCAATCAATTCTTTATCTGCCTCTTCCTACCGTCCCCATGGCTAATGCCCCTGGAGAGGGCTGACCCTGCCAGCCAATTACATTATGCTAATTTGTCTGTTACTCTAGCTCCTGCAGGGGCATTCACCCAGCAGAGCAGTTCCCAGATTTATATTGTCTCTTGCCGCCTCTGCACACCAACCGGGTTAATGGATCTTTCTGCCCTGCCCCCACGCTCCTTTCTCTGCTTTCAGCTCTGGGGACGCTGGGCAGTATCTTCAAGAGGCAACAGCGTGCTTTCCAAATGGCAGTCCTGCAGGCTCAGGGATGCACCAAAGCGAGCCTAGGCATCATCCTGTATGTCCCCTCAGAATGCTCTGTTTACCTTAGGAGCCCTATCCTCTGGAGAATTTGTTTTCCTAAGAAAATAAATTGCTGCCTTTTTTTTTTAACATACTTCAAAGTACTAGGCAAGTGTGTCAGTCTGCTGAAGTTTCTGTGTTTTATGGCATACACATTACCTCGCAGGAAGTCTATTAGAACAAAAATTAAATTAAAAAGTCATGCATACTGGGAAATCTGCATTAAACTGTTATTCTGTTAAGAAAGAAGCTATGTTAGAGCTTTGGAAGGCGGGTTAGAACACACGTTTGAGAGTGTAGACCTTTCTTCCAAACTCAGTAATTCTTTGACAGCCTCGTGTAGCCAGCTTCTCAGTACAATGTCCAAAGCTCATGTATCTCTGGATCAACCAGGATTTACGAAGCCCAGGCCATGTGCCAGACTGTGAGAGAGAGAATGACAAGCAACATGTAACTATAACACAATGAGACTAGCTCCTATAAGTCACATTTCAAAGTCACATTCATTACATTAGAAACATGCGACCTATGGGACAACAGTAAATGCTAAGTTATAAAAAGACAATAGCTGTTAAAAATCACACCTCCTCCAAAGACAATTACTTCATCAGCTATAGACTGTGATGAGGTCCCAGAGCACTCATAAAATCCACTACTTATCAAGGCAAACGTGATCATCTCATTTAATGATCACAGTGCTCATAAGAGGTAGATATGATTAACCCTATTTACAGGTGAGAAAACTGAGCTCAGATGAGTTAAGTAACACAGTAAATCACGTATTATGTGACTAGTCTCCTGGCACCTGCTCCAGGCACCAAGGTCTGTCCCTCAAAATTGTGACCACTCCTTGTGTGGACTCCCCCCAGCCTCATAGGAATGCATTACAGTAACATTTGCAGGATGCCCTACTTTTATATTACACAAAGAATATGCAAAATAAATTTCAAAACAAAAAACCTATCTCCTTTTTTCTCTGGATTGGATTAAGATCTATTCTAAGATCTGGCTAATGTAAGCCCATCTCTTCAACCACAGTTATCCTTAACTCACAACATTCTATAACCTAAAATGATATTTGGAAAACAGACTTTCAAATGGCTGATATTGTTACACAGCAGTGACAAAGAGCAATAGAAAGCTACTTGTAGTGATATTGACAGATGCCTGGGATATATAATTAAGCATTTTCAAAAGACACTGAGCAGATAATCTCATGCACATAATTAGAAAAGGAGCAGTAGATAGACAAATGGATAGGTAGGCAAACATAAACACATAACATTTTTTTCTGGAATGCGATAAATTATGGTATATGAATACATTTTTCAGAATGATATAAAGGAAACCATTAACAGAGATCACCTGGGAAGAAAAGCACTTTGGAGGGAAGGAAACTTTATTTTTCATTTTATGCCTTCCTGCACTGTCTGAAAGTTTTCAAAGTACATGCATTGCTTTTACTCTTAAAAAATAAATGGCCAACAGACATTTGCTCCATATAACACAAATAACTAAATTTCAGATGTTCAACAGAAGACAAAAAAAGCACGTATTGAGGTTCTTATTGAAAAAACAAGTATTGAGGCTAACAGAATCACGTATGAGAAAGCACTCTGTAAACTTAAAAAAGAAGTTATATGGATATAAGGCATTCATGACAATATTCTCAGGATCATTACAATGATGAAAATAGAAATCAGAAGACACGGGGAGAAGAACACGGATCCAAAACTGTGGGGCGGCTTGGAGATCACTATGAAATGGGAACAGCCAGATGGCATCAGCTGATTTGTTTTTAACAGGATTTAACATTAAGTAATGTACCCCCCAAAATGTACACCCAGTAAATTAAGGCTGTAATTCCATCTTGGTGTTATGGTGACATGAAAATCCACTCAAGCTTTTCTGTCAGGGTTTATGAAGTTATCAAAGCCCCTTGATGGAATTACAACACTATTAAGTACAGCTGGAGGGACATTACTCCTTATCTTAACAGCGGTTAAAAGCACAGTGGCACAAAAGGGCACTAAAATACCAGTTCCTTATTAGTGAGCAGCAGGGAACGGGTCACACACACACTTTCTCTCTCTCTCTCTCTCTCACACACACACACATGCACACACACATGCATGCACACATACACGCATACTCACGTCCCTCTGTATTACTGATGTTTGGTCTGAGATGCAAAGTGCTGCATTTTCCATGCTGTCGTTTTTTCAAGATTTAACAGCATTGGTCACAGATAACAAAGTCTGTGTGAAATGACCAGTGTTTTACCACCTCTGGACATACAGGAACATTGGCAGGTAATCAATCTTTGTTTCCCACTAACCCTGGTCCCCCCAAAGAAGTCGTAAACATATGAAACAGGGACACAATGACTTACTGTACCTAAAAATAAATAGCACAGTGGTTACGAACACAGGGTCTGGATTCCGTTCAGAATTCTGCTCAGAATTACTTTGGGCAACCTACTTTGCCTTTCTGTGCCTCAGTTGTCCATAAAATGGAGATAATAAAGAAACCTACCCCTTTGGTAGTTGTGAGAATTAAATATGATAATACCAGTTAAATGCTTAGCACAGAGTCCAGATACAAAGTCGACTACTTGTATTAACTACTATTTTAGTATCAGCAGTATATTTATTTTCTTCATTTGGAGGTAAATAAGCATATGTGATCCTATAGGCTAAAAGTATAAATAGCTTTAAGGAACATACTAATAAATTTAAGAATTATGAATCCACAATAAGATTCTCAGAAGAAACTAGAAACCATGGTCAGGAAAAACCCAACCTGTGAATTCACCATAAAGAAGAACAAAAGTGACCTTTTTTTAACTACAGTGGAAGCTATTGAAACAAAGTAATCAGTTGATTAACCAAAAAGCTGAATAAAGGGGAAAGACCATAAAAATGGTAGGTGTATACTTGCAACATCTTTTTACCTTAAAACATATAAACATACATGACTGACAGTCCTCTGAGATAGAATCAATGCCTTTTTCTCTGAGATGGGTCTGCTGATTGGTTATGCTGATGGCATAAGCCACACTCCTAATGTGTAGTCAAGGACTCCCAGGTTTAGATTTTTAACAGCAGAACAAGAACTTCAAGATTGTTAAGAGTGCAGATCCTAGCCAGGTGCAATGGCTCATGCCTGTAATCCTAGCTGAGGTGGGAGGATGGCTTGGGCCCAGGAATTCAAGACTAGCCTGGACAACATAGCAAGACCTTGTCTCTGCAAAAACATCAAAAAATTAGCCGAGTATGGTGGCACGTGCCTGTAGTCCCAGCTACTTAGAAGGCTAAGGCAGAAGGATTGTGACCCAGAATTTTGTGACATGCCAGTAACAGTGTTTCTGCTTAAGCCTTATGATGAATCTAATTAAGTGGTGTAGGAGAATTCACATTAGATGTGGGCAGTGGCTGCCCCAAGCACAACATGAAGCCTTCTTCATGGTCCCGTGTCCAGCCTCAGACATATGGGTTCTTATTGCATTTCCCAATACAGTAAGACATCCACTATAGTAATATTCTCCCTTTTCTGCCCTGTCCATCCTCAATCTAAAACAAAACGTATTCTTAGGAGCTAATCTAATAAATTCATTCACCGACAGTTTTAACACTTAATGATACTTAATGTTATTTTCCCAAGGGATTGTGCATTAGAACCAACAAACAAAGTATCAAATAACATATTAAAATAATAAAGTTCAAATTGTGGAATTACAGGGCTTCCAAGCAGATTTAGAATACTCAGAAAAACTATACTAGCCCTTTGAAATCACACTAAGCAAGAGACCAGGTGCTCCATATTATAAAATAGGTTGAGAAACTGGCACCAATGTGGTTTTGGAAATGCCCTTCATAGAATATGTTAAAGTCATCAATGTTCCTTGAAAATATAAACCGGTCTCTCAAGACTCTAGGCTTGATGTCAAATTTCCCTGAAAGACCCCCACATTACACGTGCACCATGCATCCTTGGAAATAGCCATAACAATTTATGCCCAATGAATGAGAAAGAATGTCGATTTCACTTGCTTTACAACTTGGGTGACGGTGGGTTGGAAACCAGAAATGTCTGTGCTTATTTTCAGAACTGATACCATGACGGTTCATCGACCACCATTTGTTGAATTCTCACAAGGTGACGAAGGTGGATTTTGCCTTTGGAGGACATTAAGGGCTGGCAACTTTGACATGTGTTCAGCCCTTAGGACGTTGCCTTTGCACAGACAGAAATTGAGTGACTTAGGTTAGACAAACCTACCAATTAGGGAGCAAAGCGTCCCTTGGCCCGAAGGATGTAGGAGTCTATAGGCAACACCAGACAAAGATGTCAACCACAAAAACACTTAATTGCAATATTATGACTTAGTTTATTTGTATGGAATAAAATATGAGCTGGGAATATAGATGTGAACTAGAGTACAGGCTGTTGCTATTATCTTGAGAAATAGTCTTTCATTCAAATGTCTTACCTACTTTGTGCCATAATTCTTTTATTTGTAAAATCCAGAAAATAATAGTACCTGTGTCTTGGGAGTGTTGTGAGACTTGTGATACTTAAGACACATGTCTTACAGTTTAGCGGCAAGTGAGAGCACACCACCAAGGTGGGTTAGAGATAGGCAGTGGATGTTTATATTAAGATCCAACAGAATAATCACTCATAATATTAATTAACTAATTCATAATATCAACATTTACTGAGTACTTACTATACGCCAGGTACTGTTTAATGCATTACCAAATTTAATGCTTATAAGACATCTTTGAGGAAGACATTGTTATTATCTCCGTTTTATACAAAAGGAAACTGAGGCACAGAGAGGTTAAGCAACTTGCCAGTGACATATGCAGTAACTTTCCAGTAGATGTACTAAAAGATGTCAGAGTAAAACTACTAAGGTTAAGGACAATAGCAAGCTATTAGTTTCAAGTCATAAAGTGAGTCTCAACAAATGTCAAAGAATTAAAATCATCCCGAGTACGTACTCAGAATACAATGGAACTAAGCTAGAACCAATAACAGAAAGATACCTAGAAAACTTCCGAATGTTTGGAATTGAAACAATATGCTTCTACATAACCCATGGGCTAAAGAAGAAATCACAGTGAGAATCAGAAAATATTTTAATTGAATGACAATAAAAGTATATTAAAATTTGGAGGATGCAGCTACAGTTATGCTTAGAAGGAAATGCATAGCTTTAGAAAAGAAGAATGTCTGAAAATCAGTGATGTAAGTATCCATCTCAAGAACTTACAAGAAGGGCATTATACCCAGAGAAAGCAGAAAATATGAAAAATAGAAGCAGAAATCAATGAAACAAGAAACAAACATACAATAAAGAAAATGGACAAAGTCAAAGTTTGATTCTTTGAAAACATTAATAAGATTGTCAACCCCCACCAAAACTAGTCAAGAAGAAAAAAGGAGCCATAAGTTACATCAAGAATAAAACAAGGGGCATGGCTACCTATGCACAGGACACAGATAAGGAGAATATTTTTAAAAATTTTTATGCTAATAAAGATTTCAGCAGAGGACAGGGTCCATGTGCCTAGTTAAAATGAATTATGAAATATAGATGTTTTTTTCTCCCCAGTATTTTTTTTTGTAAGTGACATTAACAAATATTTCACTTTAACTTGGTTGCATTCAATTACAGAGATTTATGAGTGCAAGGTCTAAACCTTCCTTACATCAAAATAAGGTATGGCCAGTAGGTGTATGGTTAGAAGTCCAAAGTGTATCCAAACCCACTTTATCTAAACAAAGAATGGGTAAGAAAAAGGAAGCGCATATACTGAGTATGATGTGGAGGGCTTGAAACTGACATGCAGTTTTCCTTTCTCACAACAGACTGCTGTCACTCTTTTACTTCCAGCAAATCAGTTATAAGTTTCAAGATTTGTCAACATAACTCTTCTGCTGTAAATTCACATTTCTGTCACTAATCCTCCTCCTCTTTTTCACTGATAGCAGTGCCCAGCAGCTCCAAAATTCTGCCCCCGTTAACCCCCCTGTACTCATCTAAATAGACTGTGCTTCAACTCTGTCCAAAAATCCCAGCTGTCTGCACCATTTTCCATCCTCTTACAGCTCGTCGTCTATATCCCAGGTGTCTGTATCAGGTGAACTGTCTCAGTGTAATTTTAAATGATTATCGGCCAAGCACAGTGGCTCATGCCTATAATCTCAGCACTTTGGGAGGCTAAGGCGGGAGGATTGCTTGAACCCAGGAGTTGCCCCTCCAGGGCAATATATCAAAGTCTTATATCTACACACACACACACACACACACACACACACACACACACACACACACACACACACACAATTAGCTGGGCATGGTGGCACCCACCTGTAGTCCCAGCTACTGCGGAGGCTGAGTCAGGAGGATTGCCTGAGTCCAGGAGGTCGAGATTGCCATGACCCAAGGCATTCCAGCAATAGAGTGAGACCCCAACTCAAAAAATAAAAATAAATAAAAAAAGAAAGAACGAAAGAAAATAAATAAATAAATAGCCATGTGTTTAACATGATAGCCAATACTATGCTAAGTTGAAAAAATAGTCTTTAAATGTATTTATGTTGTAGAATATTCTTTTGCGTTTTGGTGGTGAAGTTCAGAGCTGTTCTAAACATTTGTTAAAAAACATGGGTAACTATGTGAGATGATGGATGTGTTAATTTGCTTCACTATAGTAACTATTTTACTATCCTTATGTATCTCATAACATTAAGTCGTATATGTCAAATATATACTATCAAATTTCTATTATTTTTCTTAAATGTATTGGACTTCAGTAAATATACCAGAGGGGCACAATTCAATCTCTAAACCTCAGTTTCCTTTCCTGAAAAATGGAGCCAATCCTTCCATCTTGCAAGATGATTGTGAGAATTAAACACAACTGTACAGTGGGTTCGAGAACCGCCTAGGCAGCGAGACCTCATCTCTACAATAAATCAAAAAATCAGCCGGGCGTGGTAGCGCATGCCTGTAATTCTGGCTACTTGGAAGGCTGAGGCGGAAGGATCTCTGGCGCCCAGCAGGTCGAGGCTGCGGTGGCTGGGAGCGGCCACTGCACTCCAGTCTGGGCGACAGAGTGAGACTCCAACTCAAAAAAAAAAACCAAAAAACACAACTGTAAGCATCAAGCTTCCAGGACAGTTATGGTATAGGGTAGGTGCTTAATACATTGTAGCTGGTATTGTAGGAGATAGGCGTGGTTAAGTAGTGGTACTGGTTTTAGGAAAAAAAAACAGAGTTAGTTAGATTCAGGCTTCTCTACTTACTGAAGGAGTGGCTTTAGGCAAGTTATTTGACCACACTGGGCTTCAATTTCCTCATCTATAAAATGGATATAATACTTTTTAGGGTTGTATGAGGATTGAGTGAAACTAAGTAAGACTGTGAACATAAGTAATACTGATGGACAACATGTAACACAAGTAACTAGTATATATAGAACCCCTGGTAGAATGTTCAGTATGGAGTGGTAGATATTATTTATATTGAATACCAATACTATTGCAAATATTAATTTCATGGTGGCGGTAAACCTTATTCATCGGGGGATTCCACAAGGCCCAGGCTGATCAGGGCAGCACAGTGCTGCCTTACGAAACTGTCAGATCCTAAGTCAAGAGACTTCAGTTCTGAGCTGGGTGAGGTGTCGAAGCAGCCGGGACACCACCAGCAGACACACTGAGTCTCGGAGTTGGAAGGGAACTCAGTACTTGGCAGGCCGGCAGCAAAGACAACATTCCAGGGAGATGCGCCTCAAGATAGAGCGGAAGAAAAGAAGCCAACAGAGGAAACAGGCCCAGGGAGGGGATCAGGAAATACAGGTGTGATGCTGTAGCCTCTGCCCCGTCCAAGGCATGCATTTCCCAAGGTCATTTGAAACTATTCTGTCTTCAAAATAGAAAGCAGAAGTTAGAATGCATTCCCTCCACCCCACCCCACCCCTTCTGTGCCTTATAGGCTCAAGGTGCTTTTTGAGTGTTGGCCTGCTGGCTGCCGCGCAGAGACAGGCAGGTGAAGTTTTTCCTGCTACACAGATGAGGAAATGGAGACACTCTATGAGGAGTGACTTATGACAATAAACACTTCGGCAGTCACAAGAAAGAACCAGGGACCTGTTTACAGCTCTGGGCTCAGAACCGTGATTTGATCTGACATATTTCAATGAAGTTGCAACATCCTTTTTTGTTTGCTTATTTTCATTCCCTCTTTTTAGATCAGAAACCTGAAGAACATAACCAGGCTTCAAAATGTCCAGTTTTGGTGGGACAAAATTTAGTGTGACCCAAAAAGGAGAAAAAGAGGAATGCTACCAAAATGGTTAGCAAAGGAGGGCAGGAAGACCCTTTCCTAAAAAAATGCATGCTCACTACACCCATGGTAATGTTTTTTTCCTTTTTTTCTCTTTTTCATGATTTCTCTCCCTTTATTTCTTCCTTTCTTCTTTCTCTCCCTACTCCTTCTTTTCTCTTCATTCCTTTCTCTTTTCTGTCCTGTTTCTTTCCTTTTCTCCCTCTCTTCCTTCCTTCCTTTTTTTCCTTCCTTCCTGCCTTCCCACCTCTCTCCCTTCCCACCTCCCTCCCTTCTTCCCCTTTCCCTAAAGAAACTGGTTTAGCCATGGAGGACTTAGATATTTGCAGCCATTAGGGGAAAGCTTTCACTACTGAATCCACAAGTGTGAATGTTCCTGCAGAAAGACATGAGTTTGCTACCAGATCAAACCCGACCTTGCTTTCTTAGCAGGGTTGCCCTTAAGTGACTACGCTGGGCCTTATCTGAGGAGCGAGTATATGGGGTGATCATTAAAAGCAAAAGGTCCACCTTACCTCATTACCTAACCCGCCCAGGACTCGCAGAATCTCCAAAAGAAAGCTGCAGGACGTAAGTCCTCTGGTAAGAAACACATCATTAGGGAAGAGTCCATTTCTAGAAATAAATAAATGCCAAGAGGGGAGGAGTGTGGGACCTCAGGGGTTTGAGAATTCAGATTCCAGAGTCAAACTGTTGGCTTTGCCACTAGTAGTCGTAGGACCCTAGGGAAGTCACTTCATCTCTCTGTGCCTCAGGTTTTCTCAGCTCCAAAATTGGGGAAATAACAGTAACTGTCTCCTAGGGTTGTAGTGAGGCTTAAATGTATTAATTTATGTAGGCACTACATAAATACTTATGATGATGATGACAATGACAAGGACAGTGTCTGAAAATCCAGCTTTTAAAAAGAATCATAAGTGAAGGAAAGTAAGATAAATAAAAAAGGAGGTGGATGTGAAGAGAAGGAAATATCTGATATTCTATTTCCATTTGAAAATTCTCATATATGAAGATAAATGGGTGAAGGAGCACCCCTTTACACTAGGATGCCAGCTGGAATTGTCATCTTGCTGCAGTGGTAGTTCTGTGAGAGGCCCCCAGTTATGACAGGGATTGCCTTGATTGCTTCATAGCTTACAAGAGTGTTTTTCCTTCAACCTAAGTCAAAGGTCTACCCAGCCTTTCCCTTCCACTGGGAGAGGGAGGAGCCAAGTTGAAGGGGGAAAGTGAGGGGAAGATGCAGGATGGGCTGAGACACCAAGGCCAGAGGCTCTATCTGCCCTTCCTAGAAGGCAGATCCTCCCCATTTTACTTAATAAAGACTTCCTTGTTTTTCAGCATACAGAGTAATCACTGAAAGACTGCACTCCAATTTGAAAGCAAGCCAAGAGCCAATGGGAAATTCGCTAGCAAATTGGATGGGGGAGACAACAACATGAAGGGTCAAACTGGATCAAAGTGCCCTTTTGAGTTCTTCTGGAAATTCCTGTTTCTGAGGCCCAAGGCACTGTTGGTCTGGGACCCTTTTCACCCTGTATTGTCAGGATAATGCCATTCACAAAGTTGATACAGAGTCACTTTCCCAGGGTTGGGGTGAGAGGATCTGGGTTCCTGATACGTGACTGAAAACCAACCCATGTCAAAAGCAAATGTTGGAGTCCCACATATGACCTGTCATTCTGACTCACAAATGTTTATGTTTTTTTTTATTTCAAAAAAAAAAAAAAGAGAGATGTTAACCCAGTCTTCATAGCATCATTTAGGAGAAGGAGGAGGAGGGGTAAGAGAAGAAAGGAAATAAAGAGGAGGAAGAGGAAGTGGACGGGGAGGTGATGACGAGGAGGGGGAGAAGGACCAACCTTTCAGGGATTTAACTCAAGGTGGAACCCTGCAATATATTCAGGTTTTGGTTGTCATGCCAAGAAGTAAAAATAGGCACAGGAATTTCAGGCTCATTTGGAACAGAAGAGGAGGCAGTCTCTGTCCAATACAGGACTGAGTCCATTGAAAGCTTCTCAGAGAAGGTCATGACATGTGGAACCTCAAAACCTATGAAAATATCCCTTAGCCTTTTAGAAATTATGAATGGAGCCAGGATCAGCCTGTAATCCCGCGCCTTTGGGAGGCTGAGGTGAGCCCGTGGGTTCGAGACCCGCCTGGGCAGCGAGACCTCATCTCTACAATAAATCAAAAAATCAGCCGGGCGTGGTAGTGCGCGCCTACAGTTCCGGCTACTGGGAAGGCTGAGGCGGAAGGATCGCCGGAGCCCAGCAGGCGAGGCTGCGGTGGCCAGGAGCGGCCACTGCACTCCAGTCTGGGCGACAGAGTGAGACTCCAACTCAAAAAAAAAAAAAAAAGAAATTATGAACGGGGAACTTAATTCTTACCAAGTAGATTTTAAAAACACTATGTCCCTGAGGAAATCCCATGGTGCTTTCTGATATGACTTATTGGCAGCATGACTTCAGTCATCATGTCCATGCAGCATGCAGGTATGCAGGACAGGAAAGGGACAACCACTGAGGGAACTGACGTGGTCACCAGAGTCCCTATGACTCTTGTAGTCCTGAACATTATCTGGTCTTGGCATCTCTTCTGTCACTGGGGACAACCATTTTTTCTCCTCAAGTTTATTATGTTCATGTATTTGTAAAGGTTGAGGAAGGCAGGTGGTGAGAGCATGATCTTACCTTCACTGCACAAGCTCTGAGTTCCCATTTCCTCAAAGGCTGGCTCTCTCAAAACGCATCCTAATCTCCCCAGCTATGGGACATTTTATGTCCTAAATGGATCTTCCCACTCCTGCATTCTCACATTTTACTGTGCTAAACACAGTTCTAAGTGGTTACCTGTAGGCACTCTTCTCCGTGGTTGGCACTGTTACTATTATTCCATTTCACAGATGAGAAAACTTAGGCTGAGAAGTACAGTAACTTCCTATGATTACATAGCTAGCAAAAGCTGGGATCTGAACACAGACTATTTGGCTTGAAATTCTGTGCTCGTATCATTATGCCATCCTGCTTATCAAGTGGACAAGGGGCTGCTTTTTTTTTTTTTTAGCCCAACATATTTATAGTTGATAAAATACATTATTTTCAGTCACTTTGAAAGTATATTTTTCTCCATTTCCTTAAAAAAGAATACAAACACAAACAGAACACCTTCCTCTCCATGAGTTCTGAGGCACCATCGGTCTGGAATTCTTTTTCTTTGAAATTGTAGGGATGAGCCGGGCTCGGTGGCTCAGCCTGTCATCCTGCGCTTTGGGAGGCTGAGGTGAGTGGATTGCCTGAGCCCACGGGTTTGAGACCCGCCTG